>NC_060195.1:29214514-29301259 GCF_021184085.1 Oncorhynchus gorbuscha
CTTTAACCCTCACAGTATCTGGTAACCACAGTGAGACTATTTCTTTTTTGATTTTTCGTTCACCGTTTACACCTGTTGTTTTGGGTCATCCCTGGCTAGTATGTCATAATCCTTCTATTAATTGGTCTAGTAATTCTATCCTATCCTGGAACGTTTCTTGTCATGTGAAGTGTTTAATGTCTGCCATCCCTCCCGTTTCTTCTGTCCCTACTTCTCAGGAGGAACCTGGCGATTTGACAGGAGTGCCGGAGGAATATCATGATCTGCGCACGGTCTTCAGTCGGTCCCGAGCCAACTCCCTTCCTCCTCACCGGTCGTATGATTGTAGTATTGATCTCCTTCCGGGGACCACTCCTCCTCGGGGTAGACTATACTCTCTGTCGGCTCCCGAACGTAAGGCTCTCGAGGATTATTTGTCTGTGTCTCTTGACGCCGGTACCATAGTGCCTTCTTCCTCTCCGGCCGGGGCGGGGTTCTTTTTGTTAAGAAGAAGGACGGTAATCCTGATTTTTTCTCCGTCACTCGAGATTCATGTTCAGCACGTTCGACGTGTTCTACAGCGCCTTTTAGAGAATTGTCTCTACGTAAAGTCTGAGAAGTGCTCTTTTCATGTCTCCTCCGTTACTTTTCTCGGTTCCGTTATTTCCGCTGAAGGCATTCAGATGGATTCCGCTAAGGTCCAAGCTGTCAGTGATTGGCCCGTTCCAAGGTCACGTGTCGAGTTGCAGCGCTTTTTTAGGTTTCGCTAATTTCTATCGGCGTTTCATTCGTAATTTCGGTCAAGTTGCTGCCCCTCTCACAGCTCTTACTTCTGTCAAGACGTGTTTTAAGTGGTCCGGTTCCGCCCAGGGAGCTTTTGATCTTCTAAAAGAACGTTTTACGTCCGCTCCTATCCTCGTTACTCCTGACGTCACTAGACAATTCATTGTCGAGGTTGACGCTTCAGAGGTAGGCGTGGGAGCCATTCTATCCCAGCGCTTCCAGTCTGACGATAAGGTTCATCCTTGCGCTTATTTTTCTCATCGCCTGTCGCCATCTGAGCGCAACTATGATGTGGGTAACCGTGAACTGCTCGCCATCCGCTTAGCCCTAGGCGAATGGCGACAGTGGTTGGAGGGGGCGACCGTTCCTTTTGTCGTTTGGACAGACCATAAGAACCTTGAGTACATCCGTTCTGCCAAACGACTTAATGCCCGTCAAGCTCGTTGGGCGTTGTTTTTCGCTCGTTTCGAGTTTGTGATTTCTTACCGTCCGGGTAGCAAGAACACCAAGCCTGATGCCTTATCCCGTCTGTTTAGTTCTTCTGTGGCTTCTACTGATCCCGAGGGATTCTTCCTTATGGGCGTGTTGTCGGGTTAACAGTCTGGGGAATTGAAAGACAGGTTAAGCAAGCACTCACGCACACTGCGTCGCCGCGCGCTTGTCCTAGTAACCTCCTTTTCGTTCCTGTTTCCACTCGTCTGGCTGTTCTTCAGTGGGCTCACTCTGCCAAGTTAGCTGGTCATCCCGGTGTTCGAGGCACTCTTGCGTCTATTCGCCAGCGCTTTTGGTGGCCGACTCAGGAGCGTGACACGCGCCGTTTCGTGGCTGCTTGTTCGGACTGCGCGCAGACTAAGTCGGGTAACTCTCCTCCTGCCGGTCGTCTCAGACCGCTCCCCATTCCTTCTCGACCATGGTCTCACATCGCCCTAGACTTCATTACCGGTCTGCCTTTGTCTGCGGGGAAGACTGTGATTCTTACGGTTGTCGATAGGTTCTCTAAGGCGGCACATTTCATTCCCCTCGCTAAACTTCCTTCCGCTAAGGAGACGGCACAAATCATTATCGAGAATGTATTCAGAATTCATGGCCTCCCGTTAGACGCCGTTTCAGACAGAGGCCCGCAATTCACGTCACAGTTTTGGAGGGAGTTCTGTCGTTTGATTGGTGCGTCCGTCAGTCTCTCTTCCGGGTTTCATCCCCAGTCTAACGGTCAAGCAGAGAGGGCCAATCAGACGATTGGTCGCATACTACGCAGCCTTTCTTTCAGAAACCCTGCGTCTTGGGCAGAACAGCTACCCTGGGCAGAATACGCTCACAATTCGCTTCCTTCGTCTGCTACCGGGTTATCTCCGTTTCAGAGTAGTCTGGGTTACCAGCCTCCTCTGTTCTCATCCCAGCTTGCCGAGTCCAGCGTTCCCTCCGCTCAAGCGTTTGTCCAACGTTGTGAGCGCACCTGGAGGAGGGTGAGGTCTGCACTTTGCCGTTACAGGGCACAGACTGTGAGAGCCGCCAATAAACGCAGGATTAAGAGTCCAAGGTATTGTTGCGGCCAGAGAGTGTGGCTTTCCACTCGCAACCTTCCTCTTACGACAGCTTCTCGTAAGTTGACTCCGCGGTTCATTGGTCCGTTCCGTGTCTCCCAGGTCGTCAATCCTGTCGCTGTGCGACTGCTTCTTCCGCGACATCTTCGTCGCGTCCATCCTGTCTTCCATGTCTCCTGTGTTAAGCCCTTTCTTCGCACCCCGTTCGTCTTCCCTCCCCCCTCCCGTCCTTGTCGAGCGCACCTATTTACAAGGTACATAAGATCATGGACATGCGTTCTCGGGGACGGGGTCACCAATACTTAGTGGATTGGGAGGGTTACGGTCCTGAGGAGAGGAGTTGGGTTCCGTCTCGGGACGTGCTGGACCGTTCACTCATTGATGATTTCCTCCGTTGCCGCCAGATTCCTCCTCGAGTGCGCCAGGAGGCGCTCGGTGAGTGGGGGTACTGTCATGTTTTGTCATTTATTATCTTGTCTTGTCCCTGTGCTTCCCATTCTATTCGTTTCCCTCTGCTGGTCTTATTAGGTTCTTTCCCTTTTTCTATCCCTCTCTCTCCCCCTCCCTCTCTCACTCTCTCGCTCTCTCTTCTCTCTATCGTTCCGTTCCTGCTCCCAGCTGTTCCTATTCCCCTAATCAATCATTTAGTCTTCCCACACCTGTTCCCGATCCTTTCCCCTGATTAGAGTCCCTATTTCTTCCTTTGTGTTCCGTTCCTGTCCTGTCGGTTCCTTGTCTAGAATTCACCGTGCTGTGTTTGTGTATCGCCCTGTCGTGTCGTGTTTTCCTCAGATGCTGCGTGGTGAGCAGGTGTCTGAGTCTGTCTGGTTCAAGTGCCTTCCCGAGGCAACCTGCTGTTCACCTGCTGTTCAAGATCGAGTCTCCAGTTTGTCCTCGTCATTTCGAGTGAAAGTTGTGTTTTTTTGTTTGTATTTACTTTACTGGATTAAAGACTCTGTTTTCGCCAAGTCGCTTTTGGGTCCTCTTTCACCTGCATGACATCTTTAATTTGTTCTCTGGTCACGTGCTGCTCTTTCGTCTCAGCACTGGACCAAATGACTGGACAATAATCAAGATTAGACAAAACTTGACCTGCGGAACTTGTTTTTGGAGGGTGCTGTCAAAAAAGCAGAGCATTTTCTTTTACGGATAGACCTGTCCCCATCTTTACAACCATTGCATCTATATGAGTTGACCATGACAGTTCACAATCTAAGGTAACGCCAAGTAATTTAGTCTCCTCAACTTGTTTAACAGCCACACCATTCATTACCAGATTCAGCTGAGGTCTAACATTTAGGGAATGATTTGTACCAAATACAATGCGCTTAGTTTCAGAGATGTTCAGGACTAGTTTATTACTGGCCACCCATTCCAAAACAGACTACAACTCTTTGTTAATCTCTCTTGAGTACGGGGCAGTATTTTCACCCACGAATGAAAAGCGTGCCCAAAGAAAGCTGCCTGTGACTCAGGCCCAGAAGCTAGGATATGCATATAATTGGTAGATTTGGATAGAAATCACTCTAAAGTTTCTAAAACTGTTAGAATATATATTGTCTGTGAGTATAAAATAACTGATATAGCAGGTGAAACCCTGTCATGGGACTTTCAATTAGGTTTCTATGGGATGCCCTTATTAATAGGAACCTGCTTGCAGTTCCTATGGCTTCCACTAGATGTCAAAAGTCTTTAGGAATTGTTTGAAGTAGTGCTATTCATTGTAAGTGTCACTCCTTGTGGACTCTACTGTTTTGATGCGCGTGAACTGGAACGTTGATTTTATCCAGTATTGGAAACAGTTTATTCCTTCTTAAATTGTATTGATTATTTACATTTTAGGGTACCTGAGGTTGGATTAGGAACATTGTTTGAAATGTTTGGACCACGTTTACAGGCAATTTATTAGATATTTTTGTAGGCATGTTGGGCGAGTTGAAACCGGTATATTTCTGAATCAAGCGCACCAAATAAATTGACATTTTTGGGACATTATCGAACAAAAGGACCATTTGTGATGTTTCTGGGACATTTTGGAGTGCCAACTGAAGAAGATGTTATAAGGTAAGGCATGAATTATATTGCTATTTCTGACTTTTGTGCGCACCTGCCTGGTTGAAATATGATTTTCATTTGTTTGTATGCGGTGCGCTGTACTCGGATAATCACATGGTTTGCTTATGCTGTAAAGCCTTTTTGAAATCTGACACAGAGGCTGGATTAACAAGAAGTTAACCTTTTTGGGATAAGGGGCAGCATTTTCACTTTTGGATGAATAGCGTGCACAGAGTGAACTGCCTCCTACTCTGTCCTAGATGCTAATATATGCATATTATTAGTAGTATTGGATAGAAAACACTCTGGCACTTTGAATGATGTCTGTGAGTATAACAGAACTCATATGGCAGGCAAAAACCTGAGAAAAATCTGAGGTTTGTAGTTTTCAAAGCTTGGCCTACCGAATATACATTGAGATATGGATGAGGTTGCACTTCCTAGGGATTCCACTAGATGTCAACCGTCTTTAGAAACTGTTTTGAGGATTCTACTATAAAGGAGGGGCTCATGAGACCTCTTTGAGTCAGTGGTCTGGCAGAGAGCCTTGGTCTCATGACGCGCGCTCCCGACAGAGTTACCTCTCGTTCCAATGCTTTTCTGAAGACAATTCTCCGGTTGGAACATTATTGATGTTTTATGTTAAAATCATCATCTTCATGTTTCATGCTTCTAAAGGACTGTAATGGAACTTTTAGAGTTTTTGTCTGGATGAAGTGCCTGCGCCTAATGAAGATGGATTACTGGGCTGAACATGCTAACAACAAGTGGCTATTTGGACATAAATGATGGACTTTATGGAACAAATCAGTCATTTATTGTCAGACTGGGATTCCTTGGAGTGCCTTCTGATGAAGATCATCAAAGGTAAGTGAATATTTATAATGCTATTTCTGACTTCTCTTGAGTCCAACATGGCGGATATTCCTCTGGCTGTTTTGGGTTCTGATTGCCGTTCTCAGATGATTCCGTAAAAATACAAATGAAATCTGACACAGCGGTTGCATTAAGGAGAAGTCTATCTTTAATTCTATGATGATTGATAATTCTATCAATGTTTATTTTGGGTATTTCTGCAAAATCACCGGATGTTTTGGAATCAAAACATTACTGCACATAAGGCGCCAATGTAATCAGAGATTTTTGGATATAATTATGCATATTATCGAACAAAACATACATGTATTGTGTAACATGATGTCCTATGAGTGTCATCTGATGAAGATCATCAAAGTTTAGTGATTCATATATATTTCTGCTTTTTGTGACTCCTATCTTTGGCAGGAAAAATGGCTGTGTTATTTTGACTTGGCAGTGATCTAACATAATCATATGTTGTGCTTTAGCTGTAAAGCATTTTTTAAATTGGACACGATGGGTAGATTAACAAGATGTTTATCTTTCATTTGCTGTATTGGACTTGTTAATGTGTTACATATTCCTAAAAAATATTTTTGAATTTCAGCGGAATGTTCTCGAGGGATTCCGACCGTCCCACCTGCTCATAAGAAGTTAAAGAAAACCTTTTGAGTTCTATGAGATAGATAGCTCTGAATCTACGATATGGCAGAGGTTGAAAAGCCATAACACATACATTTTCTCAGCAACAGGTTATGGTCAAAAATATCAAAGGCTGCACTGAAATCTAACAGTACAGCTCCCACAATCTATTATCAATATATTTTAACCAATCATCAGTCATTTGTGTCAGTGCAGTACATGTTGAGTGTCCTTCTCTATAAGCATGCTGAAAGTCTGTTGTTAATTTGTTTACAGAGAAATAGCATTGTATTTGGTCAAACAATTTTTTCCAACAGTTTGTTTAGCAAGCTTATAGGTCTTATGTTAGAACCAGTAAAAGCTGCTTTACCACTCTTGAGTGATGTCACAATTATAATTTGTTTCCATGGTAAGCAATGTTCTTTCTTCATTGTGATGCTACAATTGAAGGGTGTTATCAGGCTTAAGTGGTCAAATACAGTGATCTAGTACTTGATGTCCAATTCCCCCATTGGCCATGGGTGAAGAAAAGTGTTTGCGTTAGAGATGTCATTGTAATCCCCATGCAGAATAAACTGTGTTCCCAGAGCGTACATTTTCCCAGGGATGCTGGTATTCCCAGCATTCATTACTAACCCCACCACACTCAAAGTGTCACCCCCCCCCCATCCCCCTGACATGGAAGATGGTTCGACCCACCCCACCAGGGAGCATGCAGGCGGCCAGGCCCACGCACAGGCCAGGATACAGTTAGTGTGTAAACTGACTTCCCTCGGCATCCTTTAAACTTTCTGTATCTCTGGGGATTATCTATATATACTGTGCCGTGTTTGAGTTAGACATCTGGCAATGATGTTGCAGTCAGTATTTGATGAGGTGGGAACCACTTTCCCAATCACATTTTCAACCGAGAGTTTTCCTTACTGAGTGAGTGTGTCCCGAGGGGAAGCGGGAAGCAGTGTTTGAAACAAAAAAAAGACGTTCAATAACAAAAGACAGAAATGTTTCCAAAAAGCTTTTCTGAGCACATCTGGAGAGCCTTGACTTCCTGTATGGGGAAACATGCAGCCCTGTGTGGGTGTGAGGGGGTGATGAATCAGTGATGCTGCAGACCACCGAGACCACTGGCCAGACACATAGCACAGGCCAGAGACTGAACACAGCACAGGCCAGAGACTGAACACAGCACAGGCCAGAGACTGAACACAGCACAGGCCAGAGACTGAACACAGCACAGGCCAGAGACTGAACATAGCACAGGCCAGACACTGAACACAGCACAGGCCAGAGACTGAACACAGCACAGGCCAGAGACTGAACAAAGCACAGGCCAGAGACTGAACATAGCACAGGCCAGAGACTGAACATAGCACAGGCCAGAGACTGAACATAGCACAGGCCAGAGACTGAACACAGGCCAGAGACTGAACACAGCATAGGCCAGAGACTCAACACAGCACATGCCAGAGACTGAACACAGGCCAGAGACTGAACACAGCATAGGCCAGAGACTGAACACAGCACAGACCAGAGACTGAACACAGCACAGACCAGAGACTGAACACAGCACAGACCAGAGACTGAACACAGCACAGACCAGAGACTGAACACAGCACAGACCAGAGACTGAACACAGCACAGACCAGAGACTGAACACGGCACAAGAAAACTAGAGACAGAGAGAAGCACAACACAAAGGACAAGACAGGTTGAAACAGACAAATCAACACATTCCAACGTGAAAACTCGACACAGGACAACACAAGGGACAGAATATGAATCAGATCAAACACATTGTGGAACAGAAGAACAAGAGATACCTCAACAATGGATAGAACACAACCTCAGACGTTACAAACAAAACAGAGAAGTGACACACTTACAGGCTGAACACAGTTTATGATACAATACCACAAAGACAGGAGAACAGTACAGAACAGAGAACAAACACAAAGCTTACTGTCTATCCTCAACATGTGTACAAGACAGGAACAAAGCAAACCTCTAGAACTTTGTGGTCACCTTTTTTCATTACAGAACTGTGCAGTGATATAACTAGTGTAGTGGTCAATAGTATGACTAACAGCAAAAACTATACAGTACATGGAGGGGACAACTTCCAAATCACAAAACTAATAGTAGCATACGTGTACACATCATTGTCATCCCCCAGCTCTTTCTGGAGCCCTCTTGAGATAACAGAGTCAGTCTCTGACATTGACCCTAAAGCAGGCCCTTGGCATAGTCTGTGGGAAAAAATGTTTTATCCAGAGAGTCCTTGTTAAAATAAGCCTCTTTTTTTAATCATTCCTCACAGAGGAACTCAATCCCCCTGAGACAAGACTCCTGGTCTCTGAGCATCTGAACCACAATGAACTGCTTCCAGCCCCCCCTCTCTCACCTAACGCTGCCTCAACCTAAGTCTTATCCTCTTTGACTTACCCACTGGGCACAGATGTCATTTCAACATCTAGTTTGAATTTAAATTGAGTTTTCAACTAACTTGAATTAGTTGGGGGGGGGGGGGGGGGGTCAATTCCCTGATGTTGATGACTTTTTGCAAATCCAATCAGTTTTCCACGTTGATTCAATTTCATCACATTAACTTTTTGTTGTTAAATGACATGCTAACCAAGTTGATTCAGCCAGTTTTTGCCCAGTGGGTAAGGAGAGACAGTAAAACTAAGGTCTGACATGCCCAAACCCACACCCAAAATAGGGAGATGTTTGTGTGAGATTTCAGTCCAGATATATAGTATCTTCAGCATGCTGTACATACTGTACACGGCAGTACATTTCATCTACTGTGGCACTGGGTGCGTGGTCTGTACAGTACAGTACCTCACTATTCTCACAGAGAATTTCCAGTAGGACATCCAAACTTGTAGTATATACAAGGTTTAAAAAATATATTTTTTTCCCGCATAATTAAAAAGGTCTGACTTGATTTGCCCTGACGAAAAAATGTATCAACCCCTACAACAATGTCAGTTAATTATAATCCACATTATGATTCACATTTCCTGTTGATGCAGTTTTGTTTTCAAGCTGTGAGAAACGAGTCAAATGAACATATGACACCTGTACCATAACCACTCTGTCAGTCTGGGAGAGGGGATATAAGTAACACTACTAGTGTAGGACCATTTTCCATCCATAACTGTAGTGTGTAAACAATATGTCACTGGAACACAGATGTATTCTATTGCAGATACATCTACATGACAGTTGTTTAACATTCTTGAATTGACCTATTTCTACAAGTGACGCATTTATTATTAGGTTTGCACTTTGGGTTTGATCATGGCTGTAAGAACGGCTTCAGAAGTGCCAGACAACACAGACTAAACCAGGAAGACTTCACCATCGCGGAAATTCCATACATTTTTCACACTACTGAAAGTTGCCTCACACTGTGTCGCAGTGTCTTTGGCAAATGAACTGTAACTTGTGTTTACAGGACCAACAACACATTGTTAACTCAGCTCTACAAGCCTAACGGATCTTAGCTTTCCAGCAATTATACTACTGACCTTTTGGTGAGGGTCACACAGATAATCTTCTATAGACTAACTGTTACAGTGCAGTATTCAGACCCCTTGACTTTTTCACAATTTCTTACGGTACAGCCTTATTCTAAAATTGGTTGAATTGTTTTATTCCCTCATCAATTTACACACAATACCCCATAATGACAAACAAAAACTGTTTTTCCCCCAAATTTCTGCAAATATATAAAACAACAACAACTGAAATATCACATTTACATAATTATTCAGACACTTTACGCAGTACTTTGTTGAAGCACCTTTGGCAGCGATTACAGCCTAGAGTCTTTGCACACCTGTAGTTTCTCCCATTCCTCTCTGCAGATCCTCTCAAGCTCCATCAGGTTGCTGCACAGCTATTTTCAGGTCTCTCCAGAGATTTTCAAATCGGGTTCAAGTCCAGGCTCTGGCTGGGCCACTCAAGGACATTCAGCGACTTGTCCCGAAGTCACTCCTGCGTTGTCTTGTCTGTGTGCTTAGGGTCATTGTCCGGTTGAAAGGGGAACCTTTGCGCCATTCTGAGGTCCTGAGCGCTCTGGAGCAGGTTTTCATCAAGGATCTCTCTGTACTTTGCTTTGTACATCTTTGCCTCGATCCTGACTAGTCTCCCTGCCACGGAAAAACATCCCCGCAGCATGATGCTGCCACCACCATGTTTCACCTTAGGGATGGTGCCAGGTTTCCTCCAGACGTGAAGTTTGGCATTCAGGCCAAAGAGTTCAATCTTGGTTTCATCAGACCAGAGCATCTTGTTTCTCATGGTCTGAGAGTCTTTAGGTGCCTTTTGGCAAACTCTAAGCGAGCTGTCATGTGCCTTTTATTGAGGAGTGGCTTCCGTCTGGCCACTCTACCATAAAGGCCTGATTAGTGGAATGCTGCAGAGATGGTTGTCCTTCTGGAAGGTTCTCCAATTTCCACAGAGGAACTCTGGAGCTCTGTCAGAGTGACCATGGGGTTCTTAGTTACCTCCCTCACCCAATTACTCAGTTTGGCCAGGCGATCTGCTCTAGGAAGAGTCTTGGTGGTTCCAAACTTCTTCCAATTCCGAATGATGTAGGCCACTTTGTTCTTGAGTTCCTTCAATGCTGTAGAAATATTTTGGTACCCTTCCCCAGATCTGTGCCTCGACAAAATCCTGTCTCTGAGCTCTACAGACAATTCCTTTGACCTCATGGCTTGGTTTTTGCTCTGACATGCACTGTCAACTGTGGGACCTGTCCATATATGGTCCCACGGTTGACAGTGCATGTCCAATCAATCAATTGAATTTACCACAGGTGAACTCCAATCAAGATGTATAAACATCTCAAAGGATGATCAATGGAAAAAGGATGCATCTGAGCTCCATTTCGAGTCTCATAGCAAAGGGTCTGAATACTTACGTAAATAAGGTACTTCTGTTTTATAAAAACCTGTTTTTGCATTGTCATTATGGGGTATTGTGTGTAGATTGCTGAGGATTTGTATTTATTTAATCCATTTTATAATAAGGCTGTAACGTAATAAAATGTGGAAAAAGTCAAGGGGTCTGAATACTTTCCGAACGCACTGTAAATTCCCTCTCTGTGCAGTACGTGTACTACAGCTTCTGCCAAGATGTCTGCACCTTCATGGCACAGGTGGTAGTGTGGTAGTGTAAGCTAGGGACGTTGATTAGAGCACCACTCCAGCTGTTCCCCCTAAATCACAACATTACTATCAAAGTCCAAGATGCAAATTGAACGAGACATTAGAGGAATGCAAAGAAACTGATATGTTAACAAAAAGTCCCTTGCTCTAATTTTTCCCCTTCTCAAAATTCACCGTAGTGGTGTTGGATTATCATGGGTAAACATATCTGGTGTCTGAACTGAAGGGCCCTACCGCAACAGAAGTGTGTCAGACTTGTTGTTTGGGAAGTTGTGGGTTCAGGCTAGCTCCTATATACATGAAGCTGAAAATGCTGTCGAGAAGGCTGGGGAGGGGAGGGGAGGGGAGTGGAGTGGAGTAGAGTAGAGTAGAGTAGAGTAGAGTAGAGTAGAGTAGAGTAGAGTAGAGTAGAGTAGAGTAGAGTAGAGTAGAGTAGAGTAGAGTAGAGTAGAGTAGAGGAGAGTAGAGGTAGAGGAGAGGAGAGGAGAGGAGAGGAGAGGGAGAGGAGAGGAGGGAGGGAGGGAGGGAGGGAGGGAGGGAGGGAGGGAGGGAGGGGGAGGGAGGGAGGGAGGGAGGGAGGGAGGGAGGGAGGGAAGAGGAGAGGGTAGGAGAGGAGAGGAGAGGAGAGGATAAGGTAGGAGAGAAGGGAGAGGAGAGGAGTGGAGAGGAGGGGAACTGAGAGGAGAGGAGAGGAGAGGGTAGGAGAGGAGGGGAGAGGAGGAGATAAGGAGATAGGAGAAGAGAGGGGATGGTAGGAGAGGAGGGGAAATGAGGGGGTTATGGTAAAACCAGTGTTTTAAAGGGGTGCTAGTCTTCAGATGTGGCTGATGTTTGATATCTGATTAATGATCTTGTTTGCGGCTCATTTGAAAAACAAAATGAAGGAAAAGGCTTGAAAAGCATTAACAAGGAAAAACATATCTATCTATCTATCTATCTATCTATCTATCTATCTATCTATCTATCTATCTATCTATCTATCTATCTATCTATCTATCTATCTATCTATCTATCTATCTATCACTTCCAATGGGACATCATCGTTTGTGTCTGTGAGGCCAGCCAACGATATAATGTTATAAAAAGACTAAGGGCAGAGTTCCAGTAAAATGACAACTGAACCCTTAGTGAAGTCTTCCCACTCAGAAGGACAATACCGGATGTAGACACTGAAAACTAACCCCAGCCCTCTCCCCTCTACACCCTCATCCCACTTCACTAAGCCCTTCCCATCTGGCAAGTCAAACACCCCTCACCCCCAGCCCAAACACTTAAAGGAATAGCAGACCCCCCCCCCCCATCCTATAACCTTCCCCGGCCCCGTGAGAAATAGAGGACACCTACACACACACACACACACCCCAAATAAAGGAAAGAAAAAGAAACAGATGAATACAATTACAGCTCTGACTGGCTTTAAATTCATCTAGTTTTCCATGGCAGCTTCCAACAATACAGCAGAGAGAGAGAGAGAGAGAGAGAGAGGGAGAGAGAGAGAGAGAGAGAGAGGGAGAGGACAAACAGCTGGTACAGGTGACAGCATTCTCTCCCACATATGCCCCCCTAGGCACAACTATGACAACATAACAAACAAAAACGGGTCACAACTCCTGCAGCTCTGTCGCACGCTGGGTATGTACATAGTCAATGGTAGGCTTCGAGGGGACTCCTATGGTAGGTACACCTATAGCTCTGTCGCACGCTGGGTATGTACATAGTCAATGGTAGGCTTCGAGGGGACTCCTATGGTAGGTACCTCTAGCTAGCTCATCTCTTGGCAGTAGTACTGTAGACTACTTTATCACTGACCTCAACCCAGAGTCTCTCAGAGCGTTCACAGTCAGCCCACTGACACCCCTATCAGACCACAGCAAAATCACAGTCTACACAGTCTACTTGAACAGAGCAATAGCAAATCACAAGGCATCAAAGCCAAAGGAACTGAGTAACATTAATAAATGCTAGAGATGGAAGGAATGCAGTTTAGAAACCTACCCCCAAAAATTAGGCAACAAATTAAATCCCTTCTAGACAATTTCCCAGGTAAAATGTTTCACTGCAATAGTTAAGGTGTAAACTTGGCAGTAGAAAATCTTAACAGTATATTTGACCTCTCAGCTTCCCTATCAAATCTAAAAATCTCAAATAGAAAACCGAAGAAAATGAACAACAATGACAAATGGTTTGATGAAGAATGCAAAAATCTAAGAAATAAATTGAGAAACCTTTCCAAGAAAAACATAGAGATCCGGAAAACCTGAGTCTACGCCTTCACTATGGTGAATCACTAAAACAATACAGAAATACACTACGGAAAAAGTCAGAAATCAGCTCAATGTAATTGAAGAATCCATAGACTCTAACCACTTCTGGGAAAATTGGAAAACACTAAACAAACAACACAAAGAATTATCTATCCAAAATGGAGATGTATGGGTAAACCACTTCTCCAAAATGGAGATGTATGGGTAAACCACTTCTCCAAAATGGAGATGTATGGGTAAACCACTTCTCCAAAATGGAGATGTATGGGTAAACCACTTCTCCAAAATGGAGATGTATGGGTAAACCACTTCTCCAATCCTTTTGGCTCTATAACAAAGAATAAAGAGCAAAAACATATACATGATCAAATACAAATCTTAGAATCAACTATTAAAGACTACCAGAACCCACTGCATTCTCCAATTACCTTGAACAAGTTACAGGACAAAATCTAAATAAAACCCCTCCAACCCAAAAAGGCCTGTGGTGTTGATGGTATTCTTAATGAAATGATCAAATATACAGACAACAAATTCCAATTGGCTATACTAAAACTCTTTAACATCATCCTTAGCTCTGTCATCTTCCCCAATATTTGGAACCAAGGACTGATCACCCCAATCCACAAAATTCTAGACAAATTTGACCCCAATAACTACCGTGGAATATGCGTCAACAGTAACCTTGGGAAAATCCTCTGCATTATCATTAACAGCAGACTTGTACATTTCCTCAATGAAAACAATGTACTGAGCAAATGTCAAATTGGCTATTTACCAAATTAACGTACAACAGACCATGTATTCACCCTGCACACCCTAATTGACAACCAAACAAACCAAAACAAAGGCAAAGTTTTGTTGATTTAAAAAAAGCCTTCGACTCAATTTGGCATGAGGGTCTGCTATACAAATTGATGGAAAGTGGTGTTGGGGGTAAAACATACAACATTATAAAATCCATGTACACAAACAACAAGTGTACGGTTAAAATTGGCAAAAAACACACACATTTCTTTACACAGGGTCGTGGGGTGAGACAGGGATGCAGCTTAAGCCCCACCCTCTTCAACATATATATCAACGAATTGGAGCGGGCACTAGAAAAGTCTGCAGCACCCGGCCTCACCCTACTAGAATCCGAAGTCAAATGTCTACTGTTTGCTGATGATCTGGTGCTTCTGTCACCAACCAAGGAGGGCCTACAGCAGCACCTAGATCTTCTGCACAGATTCTTTCAGACCTGGGCCCTGACAGTAAATCTCAGTAAGACCAAAATAATGGTGTTCCAAAAAAGGTCCAGTCGCCAGGACCACGAATACAAATTCCATCTAGACACTGTTGCCCTAGAGCACACAAAAACTATACATACCTTGGCCTAAACATCAGCGCCACAGGTAACTTCCACAAAGCTGTGAACGATCTGAGAGACAAGGCAAGAAGGGCATTCTATGCCATCAAAAGGAACATCAATTTCAACATACCAATTAGGATCTGGCTAAAAATACTTGAATCAGTCATAGAGCCCATTGCCCTTTACGGTTGTGAGGTCTGGGTTCACAAAATGGGACAAACATCAAATTGAGACTCTGCACACAGAATTCTGCAAAAATATCCTCCTTGTACGTAGAACAACAAATAATGCATGCAGAGGAGAATTAGGCCGATACCCACTAATTATCAAAATCCAGAAAAGAGCTGTTCAATTCTACAACCACCTAAAAGGAAGCGATTCCCAAACCTTCCATAACAAAGCCATCACCTACAGAGAGATGATCCTGGAGAAGAGTCCCCTAAGCAAGCTGGTCCTGGGGCTCTGTTCACAAACACAAACACACCCCACAGAGCCCCAGGACAGCAGCACAATTAGACCCAACCAAATCATGAGAAAACAAAAAGATAATTACTTGACACATTGGAAAGAATTAACAAAAAACAGAGCAAACTAGAATGCTATTTGGCCCTAAACAGAGAGTACAAAGTGGCAGAATACCTGTCCACTGTGACTGACCCAAACTTAAGGAAAGCTTTGACTATGTACAGACTTAGTGAGCATAACCTTGCTATTGAGAAAGGCCATCGTAGACAGACCTGGCTCTCAAGAGAAGACAGGCTATGTGCACACTGCCTACAAAATGAGGTGGAAACTGAGCTGCACTTCCTAACCTCCTGTCCAACGTATGACCATATTAGAGATACATATTTTCCTCAGATTACACAGATAGATCTACAAAGAATTCGAAATCAAATCCAATTTTGATAAACTCCCATATCTACTGGGTGAAATTCCACAGTGTGCCATCACAGCAGCAAGATTTGTGACCTGTTGCCACAAGAAAAGGGCAACCAGTGAAGAACAAACACCATTGTGGTTATACAACCCATATTTATGCTTATTTAGAGAGAGAGAGAGAGAGAGAGAGAGAGAGAGAGAGAGAGAGACAGAGAGAGAGAGAGGGGGAAGGAAGGAAGGAATTAAGGAAGGAAGGAAGGAAGGAAGGAAGGAAGGAAGGAAGGAAGGAAGGAAAGACAGAAAGAGAGAAAGGGAGATGTTTGTTAGTTTGTGCATCACAGCAGCTTTAGTCTCTGGGGGTCAACTGACCTTACAGATTAGACATATTCAAATGAAACAATAATATTTCTGTTTTTATTAAGATACTCATACAGTGGTTATTTTGTCTTTCCACCCCTAAGACAAAGCCTTATTACTCTGTTACAAACCTGTATTACTCTGTAACAAAGCCTTATTTTTAAAAATATGTTTAATTTAAATTAAACCTAAATTGTTATTTACAATGATCCGGACGACGCTGGACCAATTGTAAGCCGCCCTATGGGTGTAGTGAGGTGCGTACTGGCGGCAGAGAAGTCAGGCGCAGGAGAGCGAAAACTGATTGACAACGGTGTTATTTAATATCCATAAACCACCGTCAACAGAACAATACAATAAATGGGTCAAACAAAACCCGGTAAATACCTGCTCACCAAGCATAAGCACTACAATAAACAATTACCGACAAGGACATGGGGGGGAACAGAGGGTTAAATACACAACATGTAATTGATGGAATTGGAACCAGGTGAGATGGAAGACAAGACAAAACCAATGGAAAATGAAAAGTGGATCAGCGATGGCTAGAAGGTCGGTGACTTCGTCCGCCGAACGCCGCCCAAACAAGGAGAGGGACCAACTTCAGCGGGAGTTGTGACAATGGGACTCGGCCGGATGTGATACAGCCTGGATCCAAACCGGGGACTGTAGTGACACCTCTTGCACTGAGAGGCAGTGCCTTAAACCGCTGCGCCACTTGGGAGTACTCTGTGTTATTACTCTGTTACAAAGCCTTATTACTCTGTTACGGAACCTTATTACTCTGTAATGAAGCTTTTATGAACCCTATTTCTAATGTCCTCCTCCACAGCTGGATAGCTGGCACACCCTCTCTCAGATATGATGCAGCTGCTTCTCTTAGTGTTGTTGTGTGGGAGGTGGGACAGAAAGGAGTGGTCATTAGTGGCCTATGTTCTAATGACTCTGTCAGTGGAATGGTTAGTACTGAGAAGAAGGGAGGAGGAGGAGGGAGGTGGTGGAGGAGGAGGAGGAGGAGGAGGTCGGATGTAGAAGAGTGGTCATTGGTGGTCTGTGTTCTAATGACTGTCAGCGGAATGGTTAGTACTGAGGAGCAGGAGGGGGGGGAGGAGGAGGAGGAGCAGGAGGGAGGAGGAGGGAGAAGGAGGAGAATGAGGAGTAGGAGGGAAGATGAGGAGTAGGAGGAGGAGGAGGAGGAGAATGAGGGGAGGAGGAGGGAGGACGAGCAGGGTGGTGGAGGAGGAGGAGGATGAGGACGAGGAGTGAGGAGGAGAATGAGGAGGAGGAAGGCATATGCTTGGAGTAGCGGGCTCTGGCCTTACTGGAGTCAGTGTGGTATCTCTTAGTCCAGAAGTATGAAGGTCATACATAATGAATCAATGGATGATTGACCACTGGGAGATGATTGACAAATGATTTGTTCTGGGGATAACAGGAAGATGAGGCTTGCAGTGTTGATCTCTACTGTAAGGCTTGTGTTGGAGTAAAAGTTTAAATGGCAACACTTAGAGAGAGAGAGCTAAATGCCAAGTGGTAAAGCCTTTATTAGTACCAATATCTAAACAGCATTAGTGTATGTTCTTGATTCTAAACAAGTATTGCTTTGACTGAAAAATATCAATCACTGTATAGACAGCATGGGGCTTATTCAATTTGCTGCAAAACTTGTAGCTATAAGTTACCACACTGGTACTTCAGACCGTATGGGGTAGTGTCTGTGAGCCGCCTGTTGAATTAGATACACTGCATGTCTTCTGCATGGCCATAATGTAAAGCACATTTCTCAATTTAGCTGGCACCTAGGAAGCACTGCTCTGAGAGCTGGGACACAGCTGACGACCAATGGGGGAGGGGAGCGGAGGAGGGGAGCGGAGAGGAGAGGAGAGAAGAGGAGAGGAAAGGAAAGGAGGGGAGGGGAGGGGAGGGGAGGGGGGGAGGGTAAAGGAAAGGACAGGAGTGGAGAAGAAGGGATGGGAGGAGAGGGAAGGGGTTTAGAGGAGGGGAGAGGATGGGATGGGAGGAGAGGGAAGGGGTTTAGAGGAGGGGAGAGGAAGGGATGGGAGGAGAGGGAAGGGGTTTAGAGGAGGGGAGAGGATGGGATGGGAGGAGAGGGAAGGGGTTTAGAAGAGGGGAGAGGATGGGATGGGAGGAGAGGGAAGGGGTTTAGAGGAAAGGGGAGAGGATGGGATGGGAGGAGAGGGAAGGGGTTTAGAGGAGGGGAGAGAAAGGGATGGGAGGAGAGGGAAGGGGTTTAGAGAAGGGGAGAGGAAGGGATGGGAGGAGAGGGAAGAGGTTTAGAGGAGGGGAGAGGAAGGGATGGGATGAGAGGGATGGGGTTTAGAGGAAGGGAGAGGAAGGGATGGGAGGAGAGGGAAGGGGTTTAGAGGAGGAGAGAGGAAGGGATGGGAGGAGAGGGAAGGGGTTTAGAGGAGGGGAGAGGAAGGGATGGGAGGAGAGAGAAGGGGTTTAGAGGAGGGGAGAGGAGGGGAGAGGAAGGGATGGGAGGAGAGGGAAGGGGTTTAGAGGAGGGGAGAGGAAGGGATGGGAGGAGAGGGAAGGGGTTTAGAGGAGGGGAGAGGAAGGGATGGGTGGAGAGGGAAGGGGTTTAGAGGAGGGGAGAGGAAGGGATGGGAGGAGAGGGAAGGAGTTTAGAGGAGGGGAGATGAAGGGATGGGGGAGAGGGAAGGGGTTTAGAGGACGGGAGAGGAAAGGGAGAGAGTAAAGGGGTGAGGAAGGGATGGGAGGAGAGGGAAGGGGTTTAGATGAGGGGAGAGGAAGGGATGGGAGGAGAGGGAAGGGGTTTAGAGGAGGGGAGGGGAAGGGATGGGAGGAGAGGGAAGGGGTTTAGAGGAGGGGAGAGGAAAGGGAGAGAGGAAAGGGGAGAGGAAGGGATGGGAGGAGAGGGAAGGGGTTTAGAGGAGGGGAGAGGAAGGGATGGGAGGAGAGGGAAGGGGTTTAGAGGAGGGGAGAGGAAAGGGAGAGAGGAAAGGGGAGAGGAAGGGATGGGAGGAGAGGGAAGGGGTTTAGAGGAGGGGAGAGGAAGGGATGGGAGGAGAGGGCAGGGGTTTAGAGGAGGGGAGAGGATGGGATGGGAGGAGAGGGAAGGGGTTTAGAGGAGGGGAGAGGATGGGATGGGAGGAGAGGGAAGGGGTTTAGAGGAGGGGAGAGGATGGGATGGGAGGAGAGGGAAGGGGTTTAGAGGAGGGGAGAGAAAGGGATGGGAGGAGAGGGAAGGGGTTTAGAGAAGGGGAGAGGAAGGGATGGGAGGAGAGGGAAGGGGTTTAGAGGAGGGCAGAGGAAGGGATGGGAGGAGAGAGAAGGGGTTTAGAGGAAGGGAGAGGAAGGGATGGGAGGAGAGGGAAGGGGTTTAGAGGAGGAGAGAGGAAGGGATGGGAGGATAGGGAAGGGGTTTAGAGGAGGGGAGAGGAAGGGATGGGAGGAGAGGGAAGGGGTTTAGAGGAGGGGAGAGGAAGGGATGGGAGGAGAGGGAAGGGGTTTAGAGGAGGGGAGAGGAAGGGATGGGAGGAGAGGGAAGGGGTTTAGAGGAGGGGAGGGGAAGGGATGGGAGGAGAGGGAAGGGGTTTAGAGGAGGGGAGAGGAAGGGATGGGAGGAGAGGGAAGGGGTTTAGAGGAGGGGAGGGGACGGGATGGGAGGAGAGGGAAGGGGTTTAGAGGAAGGGAGAGGAAGGGATGGGAGGAGAGGGAAGGGGTTTAGAGGAGGGGAGGGGAAGGGATGGGATGGGGGGAAGGGGTTTAGAGGAGGGGAGAGGAAAGGGACAGAGGAAAGGGGAGAGGAAGGAATGGGAGGAGAGGGAAGGGGTTTAGAGGAGGGGAGAGGAAGGGATGGGAGGAGAGGGAAGGGGTTTAGAGGAGGGGAGAGGAAGGGATGGGAGGAGAGGGAAGGGGTTTAGAGGAGGGGAGAGGAAGGGATGGGGGGAGAGGGAAGGGGTTTAGAGGAGGGGAGAGGAAAGGGAGAGAGGAAAGGGGAGAGGAAGGGATGGGAGGAGAGGGAAGGGGTTTAGAGGAGGGGAGAGGAAGGGATGGGAGGAGAGGGAAGGGGTTTAGAGGAGGGGAGAGGAAAGGGAGAGAGGAAAGGGGAGAGGAAGGGATGGGAGGAGAGGGAAGGGGTTTAGAGGAGGGGAGAGGAAGGGATGGGAGGAGAGGGAAGGGGTTTAGAGGAGGGGAGGGGAAGGGATGGGAGGAGAGGGAAGGGGTTTAGAGGAGGGGAGAGGAAAGGGAGAGAGGAAAGGGGAGAGGAAGGGATGGGAGGAGAGGGAAGGGGTTTAGAGGAGGGGAGAGGAAGGGATGGGAGGAGAGGGAAGGGGTTTAGAGGAGGGGAGAGGAAGGGATGGGAGGAGAGGGAAGGGGTTTAGAGGAGGGGAGGGGAAGGGATGGGAGGAGAGGGAAGGGGTTTAGAGGAGGGGAGAGGAAAGGGAGAGATGAAAGGGGAGAGGAAGGGATGGGAGGAGAGGGAAGGGGTTTAGAGGAAGGGAGAGGAAGGGATGGGAGGAGAGGGAAGGGGTTTAGAGGAGGGGAGAGGAAAGGGAGAGAGGAAAGGGGAGAGGAAGGGATGGGAGGAGAGGGAAGGGGTTTAGAGGAGGGGAGAGGAAGGGATGGGAGGAGAGGGAAGGGGTTTAGAGGAGGGGAGAGGAAAGGGAGAGAGGAAAGGGGAGAGGAAGGGATGGGAGGAGAGGGAAGGGGTTTAAAGGAGGGGAGAGGAAGGGATGGGAGGAGAGGGAAGGGGTTTAGAGGAGGGGAGGGGAAGGGATGGGAGGAGAGGGAAGGGGTTTAGAGGAAGGGAGAGGAAAGGGAGAGAGGAAAGGGGAGAGGAAGGGATGGGAGGAGAGGGAAGGGGTTTAGAGGAGGGGAGAGGAAGGGATGGGAGGAGAGGGAAGGGGTTTAGTGGAGGGGAGGGGAAGGGATGGGAGGAGAGGGAAGGGGTTTAGAGGAGGGGAGAGGAAAGGGAGAGAGGAAAGGGGAGAGGGGAGGTCTGTACACTCTTAGAAAAAAGGGTAGCAAAAGGGTTCTTCGGCTGTCCCCATAGAATAACCAATTTTGGTTCCAGGTAGAACCCCTTTTAGTTCCCGGTAGAACCTTTTAGTTCCATGTAGAACCCTCTGTGTTGTAACCAAAAAAGGGTTCTTCAAAGGGTTATCCTATGGGGACAGCCGAAGAACCCTTTTAGGTTCTAGATAGCACCTTTTTTCCAGAGTGTAGTACTACATCAGAGCAGGGAGAACTCTCTCTCTCCCCAACATACCAACCCCCTGACACACTGTAAGAAAAAATCCCCACAACGCTCAAAACTTGTCTTAATTTAAACTTTTGGACGTTTTAGAACGTGAGAGAGAATAGATTTAGCATAGGTTTAACATAGCATGTGAGTGATAAACTGCTCTAAGATATAGGAGAATTATAAAACAATACATTAAAACATTCATTCTAAAATAATATGAACACAATTCTTTAAGATGCATGCAATAAATATCCAAACGTCTCGTGACAAGATGGTTTCCCAAGATAAAGAACTGTCCTTCAAAGAGGAAGGGAGACAACATAAAACATACTAACATCGGTTCTATCAAAAGGAACCATTTGCATTACAGTGCTTGAGTGTTGTCTGTTTGTGGCACTATACCGGCATACCAAACGCTTAGAACACGTAGTCATGGATAAGCAGTCTCAGGAGGACAACGTCTGTTGAATGACAGAGTAACATTCCACACATGTTTGTGTTATGAGAAGAGATGACTACTATAACCCTGCAGTATGTCATATGGATGCCAGCTCAACAACGGAGACCTCCACAGTGATGGGGTCTGTGGGGATGAGTCAGAGAGCAGTATGTTCCTATGCATGTCTCTTCTATGGCGGGATGACACAGATACAACTCACTGGTTTGCAAGAACCACACGCTCACCACGAACAGAGTTTAAACTACGTAGTACATTTATTAACATGAACACTTTATTGGTCAAATGCACACAAGCTCCAGACAAAATGTGACTTCCGCTTTTAACCCAAACCCTCCGAAAGATACACACACATACACACACCAGAGGAGGCTGGTGGGAGGAATTATAGGAGGATGTGCTCATAGGAACGGCTGGAATAGAACAAATGGAACCGTATTAAACACATCAAACATATGGAAACCACACGTTTGAGTCCATTCCATTCCAGGCACTACAATGAGCACATCCTCCTATAGCTCCCCCCACCAGCCTCCTCTGCCACACTGGGCTCCCGGGGAACACTATGTGGTTTAACAACACAGAGTTGTCTCCTCAACTGAAGATTGAGGACTCCAATGACGTGAATGACGCTATGATAATGCTCCATGGCTGTGAGTGGCTCCCCTGTGTAGCTATGCGTACAAGATTGATTCTGTTAAGGTCATTCACACAGGGATGTAGGGCACCAATGATTCACTGGTGGGGACCGGCGCTTCACCGAAGGTGAGTTGAGAGAGCTGTACAAACAGCCCCTTTAGCACTAACGCACAAAGTGGCCAAGGTACACAGTGTGTGCGTTCGTGTGTGTGTCAGACACCCCGGGACTCCTTGTCAAGCGTATCGTCTATAGTGAGAATGTAAACATTGTTAAAGTTCCGTGGCGGCGACAGACAAACAGACATGTGTACAGAGATGCTCCACCATGTTGTAAAATACCTCTACAACCAAGGTGTTGTTGACTCAGGTTCGTCACTCCATAGACATTCAAATGTGTAGAATGTGCATACAAGTGTAAGCATCACAAACATACCCCCCAACACACACACACACACACACACACACACACACACACACACACACACACACACACACACACACACACACACACACACACACACACACACACACACACACACACACACACACACACACACACACACACACACACACACACACACATTCACAAGGGTGTAAGTCTGGCAAGATATTTCATGATATTAAACAGACATTTCGGTATGCACAATTCAGCAAAAATAAATAAATATCCTTTGACAATCATTGTAGAATAAATATGTTTTAAGACGAGATGGCATTATCCAGTTGTGGACAGCTACAGTACAGTAGTGCATGACTGAGGTGACTGAGGTGACACACATTAGTTGGATTAGTTCTAATGGGATCTCTGTCTCGACTCATTTCATTTACACTTCCTTCATGTCCAGTAAATCAGTCTCTATTATAGCTGTCTATTATAGCTGTAAGACGGGATATCCTCTTACCTTCAGTGTATCAGTTCTCTGCTGTGTCTTGGCTCCTAAAACATAATCGAGTCTCTGTTAGTGTCTCTTTTTCTCTCTCCCTCTTCTCTCTCCCTCTTTTTCTCTTTCTCTCTAACGCTCTCTCTATCAGAGAAGTGCTCTAGCCGGCGGTCAGTCGCCTTCTGAGGACGGAGTCTCCAGCCAGTTGTGTTTTTAGGGGTCGGACTAGATCCCTCTGAAGTGCAGCGCTGTAGTGTTGTGGGTTAGAGTTACTCTCCAGTGTCCTGGGAGTTCCACCGGAGGAGGGACCACTCTGAGCTCTCTGGTTACATAGTCACATCACAGGGGATCTCCTCTCCTCTCCTCTCCTCTCCTCTCCTCTCCTCTCCTCTCCTCTCCTCTCCTCTCCTCTCCTCTCCTCTCCTCTCCTCTCCTCTCCTCTCCTCTCCTCTCCTCTCCTCTCTTCTCTTCTCTTCTCTTCTCTTCTCCTCTCCTCTCCTCTCCTCTCCTCTCCTCTCACACACTGACAAAGCCAGCCTACTGCTCTGCCGAACAGTGAACAGAGACATACACTCTGTCTCTCTCTCAGAGGATAGTGTCAGTGGTCCACAACTGTTGAGCCCACAAGAGGTCCACAAGAAAACACCTCAGTGCCAGGCTATAGAAATAAAATAAAAAAACAAGTCTCTCTTTCTCTTAGTGGAATAACTCAGCTTCACTTTCTGTAATAATCACCCCATCTGCATAAAGTATGAAAGAGAGAGAACTGCAGGTTTGAGACCACAGGAGGTTTGTATGGTGTATAGGAGCTCTGTTTTCAACTTGAAAGAATGTCTCTCTCTTACAGTCACACCTTCCCTCTCTTCATCTCACCCCCCTCCTTCTGTTTCTTTCTGTGTCTCGCTCTCTCTCCCATCGTCATAAAAATAACCGTTTTAAAATGGAAAGAAGACGGGGTGGCCGGGCATGCGTGCGGTTGAGTCTGTTTCTGCAGTAGCATGGACTCAACAACATTATGAAACGTTGTTGCTCTTGCAGCAGCAGCACACATCAAAATAGAATGAATAGAATTGGAAGCGCTAACCCTCACAATTTGACTGGTAAACGCATGGGTAACCCACACTGGAGGTGTCATAATACTCATAAAACCTAGTGGTCCAACAGGAAAATGTTTCCAATCATTTTCCCACCATTCAGGCTGTGTTTTGTGTAGGTATACTGGCTTGACATTTTGATAACCATGAATGTTTTAACTATCTAGCTAACTAGAACATACAGCTAGCTAACTAGCTAGCTAGATATGATATGCTAGGACTGTCACAGAGAGGTACAGGGGAGCGTTGGACAGAGAGTTCGTAATGTGTGTATGGGTGCATTTGAATTCTAGCTAATCACTGACACTAATATGCCTGACGAGCTTAGAATGAACTAATTATCAAGCCCTTGATTGGTGTATCAATGTGTTACTACTGGGCTGGAACAACATGTTCAAACATCTCCAAAACCAGGTATAATAAGAAACCCTGATTTACTGGTGACCAAGGACGTGTTTTAACTGCAGAGAACATGCGGATCCGGAGATGAATCAGCTGACAGAGGACGCAGAGAGGAGTGCATGTATGTAGATGTCTCTACCCAATACATTATCTAAAGACAGCCCTATCTCCTGTTTCTGTGGTGTGAGGCAGCTTGACGTACAAGTACAACCCCTGGACAGGAGGTTAGTCTGTTGCAGGGCTTTGAATACCTAAAACATACGGCGTGTCGTCCCTACTATGTTGTCCATTATTTACAGATGATGTACAGAGGGTCTGCGTTTATCCCTTACGAATAGTAGAGGTTAATACTGGCCGCTACGGGTTGCCAGAAAAGCAGCACAGCTACTGTGGATTTAAATGATTTGACTTATCTTTTGAAGGCATTCACGTGATAAGGGTTCTGGGGATTATGGGTAAAAGACAAGGACATACCTCATCAGTTGGAGGAGATTAAGAAGCGTACCGATGGGCCAGAGAAGATGTCAGACACAGCCCTCTGCAACTACCTGAGAGTATGGTAGTAGTAGTCCTTCGGTCACCACATGGTGCTCAGATCAATGGCTATTTTCACTGACAGTTCTGCAAATTTTCTAATGGATATTTTTTTATTTATCTTACTTTTTGCTGTGCCACCATTTTTTTAATTGGTGTTTCAAAAGATCTTGGTCATAGAAAAAAAAGACAGGGGCAGGACAGGAGAAAGAGGCGAACGCCACAATGTTTAGTACATTGTGTGAAGATGAGTGTAGGGACATGGCTAAGGAGATTCATTGGGCTGATGGGCAAGTCTGCATCAGTAGACACAATAATTGGTGACATGGCCCCAGAGGAGAAAGGTATAACTGTATATATCAGAAGTAAAAAGAAAAGTGTCTCTCTGTGTGGATTGATAGCGGCGGTATCAGAGTTATTCTGGATGTAACATGGTTCTTGGTCTGTTATGCCTCTCTGTCGTCTTTTCAGTTTTATCTTGCTGCCTTCCCACTTCCCACAGATGTCAGTTCCACGTCGAGTTTTGATTTACATTTGGTTGAGTTGTCAATGTGAACTCAACGTGAAACCAACAGAACATTTCACCATGTCATTGGTGAAAATACATAATGACCTGACGTTGATAGCTTTTTGCAAATCCAATTCGTTTTCCACGTTGATTCAACATCACATAGATTTTTGCGGTTTAAATTAGGTGGAAACAACATTGATTCAACGACTTTTTGCCAAGCAGGTACTTTGTCCCTTGTGCTTTTATAATGTGTTTCATAGTTTTTTTCAATATGTGGCGTTGTGATATCCCTGTTGTTGTGATGTGCTTTGGCCAACAGGTTTCACATTATGTGGCGTTGTGATATCCCTCTTGTTGTGATGTGCTTTGGCTACAGGTTTAACACTATGTGGTGTTGTGATATCCCTCTTGTTGTGATGTGCTTTGGCCAACAGGTTTAACACTATGTGGTGTTGTGATATCCCTCTTGTTGTGATGTGCTTTGGCCAACAGGTTTCACATTATGTGGTGTTGTGATATCCCTCTTGTTGTGATGTGCTTTGGCCAACAGGTTTAACACTATGTGGTGTTGTGATATCCCTCTTGTTGTGATGTGCTTTGGCCAACAGGTTTAACACTGTGGCGTTGTGATATCCCTCTTGTTGTGATGTGCTTTGGCCAACAGGTTTAACACTATGTGGTGTTGTGATATCCCTCTTGTTGTGATGTGCTTTGGCCAACAGGTTTCACATTATGTGGTGTTGTGATATCCCTGTTGTTGTGATGTGCTTTGGCCAACAGGTTTAACACTATGTGGTGTTGTGATATCCCTGTTGTTGTGATGTGCTTTGGCCAACAGGTTTAACACTGTGGCGTTGTGATATCCCTCTTGTTGTGATGTGCTTTGGCCAACAGGTTTAACACTATGTGGTGTTGTGATTGAATGGTATTTGGAGCGAGTGGTCGCATCGGGCGCTTCGCTCCCGCAGGTAGTATAACGTTTTACATTTCATTATAGCACAACGGTTTGATTTGTCTAATCTTAGCAATTTCTTCTCAGCTAGCTACATAGCCGTCTTTGTATCAAAGATAATTGCGTAATTATCGTATTTCGCCGTCCTAACGTAGTCTTCACTAGCCAGCTAGCTAACGTCCACTGATTAGCTGCACTGGGAAAACTATTACACTCAACTGAACGACTTGATCAGTGTAGTGTTAGCTAGCTACATAGCTGTCTTTGCTGTCTTCGTTCCAAGATAATTGTGTTGTTTAGGTTTAGAGTGTGTAGTCTTAGAGTGATTATCTTAATTTACCGAGGTTAGCTAGCCAGCTATTTGTCGTCCTTAACGTAGGAGACTCTGCTAGCTAGCCAACAGCTAGCCAACGCTAGCCAACGTCTTCTGAATAGAACTCAACAACCCGGTCGCATTCACAGGTAGTATCACATTTTCATTTCATTACAGTACAACGATTTGATTTGTTTGATCGTAGCTAGCTACATAGCTAGCTACATAGCCGTCTTTGTATCAAAGATAATTGTGTAGTCTAGAGCGATTTTCTAGGTTAGCTAGCCAGCTATTGTCGTTCTTTTAACGCAACGTAACGTAAACAACACTACTAGCTAGCCAGCTAGCCCCCGAATAGCAGCACTGTAGAAACTATTACACTCAACGGAACGACTTGATTAGTGTAGTGTCAACAACGCACCCACTGCCAGCTAGCCTACTTCAGCAGTACTGTATCATTTTAATCATTTTAGTCAATAAGATTCTTGCTACGTAGCTTAACTTTCTGAACATTCGAGACGTGTAGTCCACTTGTCATTCCAATCTCCTTTGCATTAGCGTAGCCTCTTCTGTAGCCTGTTAACTATGTGTTTGTTTATCCCTGTTCTCTCCTCTCTGCACAGACCATACAAACGCTCCACACCGCGTGGCCGCGGCCACCCTAATCTGGTGGTCCCAGCGCGCACGACCCACGTGGAGTTCCAGGTCTCCGGTAGCCTCTGGAACTGCCGATCTGCGGTCAACAAGGCAGAGTTCATCTCAGCCTATGCCTCCCTCCAGTCCCTCGACTTCTTGGCACTAACGGAAACATGGATCACCACAGACAACACTGCTACTCCTACTGCTCTCTCTTCGTCCGCCCACGTGTTCTCGCACACCCGAGAGCTTCTGGTCAGCGGGGTGGTGGCACCGGGATCCTCATCTCTCCCAAGTGGTCATTCTCTCTTTCTCCCCTTACCCATCTGTCTATCGCCTCCTTTGAATTCCATGCTGTCACAGTTACCAGCCCTTTCAAGCTTAACATCCTTATCATTTATCGCCCTCCAGGTTCCCTCGGAGAGTTCATCAATGAGCTTGATGCCTTGATAAGCTCCTTTCCTGAGGACGGCTCACCTCTCACAGTTCTGGGCGACTTTAACCTCCCCACATCTACCTTTGACTCATTCCTCTGCCTCCTTCTTTCCACTCCTCTCCTCTTTTGACCTCACCCTCTCACCTTCCCCCCCTACTCACAAGGCAGGCAATACGCTCGACCTCATCTTTACTAGATGCTGTTCTTCCACTAACCTCATTGCAACTCCCCTCCAAGTCTCCGACCACTACCTTGTATCCTTTTCCCTCTCGCTCTCATCCAACACCTCCCACACTGCCCCTACTCGGATGGTATCGCGCCGTCCCAACCTTCGCTCTCTCTCCCCCGCTACTCTCTCCTCTTCCATCCTATCATCTCTTCCCTCCTTCTCCCACCTATCTCCTGATTCTGCCTCCTCAACCCTCCTCTCCTCCCTCTCTGCATCCTTTGACTCTCTATGTCCCCTATCCTCCAGGCCGGCTCGGTCCTCCCCTCCCGCTCCGTGGCTCGATGACTCATTGCGAGCTCACAGAACAGGGCTCCGGGCAGCCGAGCGGAAATGGAGGAAAACTCGCCTCCCTGCGGACCTGGCATCCTTTCACTCTCTCCTCTCTACATTTTCCTCCTCTGTCTCTGCTGCTAAAGCCACTTTCTACCTCGCTAAATTCCAAGCATCTGCCTCTAACCCTAGGAAGCTCTTTGCCACCTTCTCCTCCCTCCTGAATCCTCCTCCCCCTCCCCCCCCTCCCTCTCTGCAGATGACTTCGTCAACCATTTTGAAAAGAAGGTCGACGACATCCGATCCTCGTTTGCTAAGTCAAACGACACCGCTGGTTCTGCTCACACTGCCCTACCCTGTGCTCTGACCTCTTTCTCCCCTCTCTCTCCAGATGAAATCTCGCGTCTTGTGACGGCCGGCCGCCCAACAACCTGCCCGCTTGACCCTATCCCCTCCCCTCTTCTCCAGACCATTTCCGGAGACCTTCTCCCTTACCTCACCTCGCTCATCAACTCATCACTGACCGCTGGCTACGTCCCTTCCGTCTTCAAGAGAGCGAGAGTTGCACCCCTTCTGAAAAAACCTACACTCGATCCCTCCGATGTCAACAATTACAGACCAGTATCCCTTCTTTCTTTTCTCTCCAAAACTCTTGAACGTGCCGTCCTTGGCCAGCTCTCCCGCTATCTCTCTCTGAATGACCTTCTTGATCCAAATCAGTCAGGTTTCAAGACTAGTCATTCAACTGAGACTGCTCTCCTCTGTATCACGGAGGCGCTCCGCACTGCTAAAGATAACTCTCTCTCCTCTGCTCTCATCCTTCTAGATCTATCGGCTGCCTTCGATACCGTGAACCATCAGATCCTCCTCTCCACCCTCTCCGAGTTGGGCATCTCCGGCGCGGCCCACGCTTGGATTGCGTCCTACCTGACAGGTCGCTCCTACCAGGTGGCGTGGCGAGAATCTGTCTCCTCACCACACGCTCTCACCACTGGTGTCCCCCAGGGCTCTGTTCTAGGCCCTCTCCTATTCTCGCTATACACCAAGTCACTTGGCTCTGTCATAACCTCACATGGTCTCTCCTATCATTGCTATGCAGACGACACACAACTAATCTTCTCCTTTCCCCCTTCTGATGACCAGGTGGCGAATCGCATCTCTGCATGTCTGGCAGACATATCAGTGTGGATGACGGATCACCACCTCAAGCTGAACCTCGGCAAGACGGAGCTGCTCTTCCTCCCGGGGAAGGACTGCCCGTTCCATGATCTCGCCATCACGGTTGACAACTCCATTGTGTCCTCCTCCCAGAGCGCTAAGAACCTTGGTGTGATCCTGGACAACACCCTGTCGTTCTCAATCAACATCAAGGCGGTGGCCCGTTCCTGTAGGTTCATGCTCTACAACATCCGCAGAGTACGACCCTGCCTCACACAGGAAGCGGCGCAGGTCCTAATCCAGGCACTTGTCATCTCCCGTCTGGATTACTGCAACTCGCTGTTGGCTGGGCTCCCTGCCTGTGCCATTAAACCCCTTCAACTCATCCAGAACGCCGCAGCCCGTCTGGTGTTCAACCTTCCCAAGTTCTCTCACGTCACCCCGCTCCTCCGTTCTCTCCACTGGCTTCCAGTTGAAGCTCGCATCCGCTACAAGACCATGTTGCTTGCCTACGGAGCTGTGAGGGGAACGGCACCTCAGTACCTCCAGGCTCTGATCAGGCCCTACACCCAAACAAGGGCACTGCGTTCATCCACCTCTGGCCTGCTCGCCTCCCTACCACTGAGGAAGTACAGCTCCCGCTCAGCCCAGTCAAAACTGTTCGCTGCTCTGGCCCCCCAATGGTGGAACAAACTCCCTCACGACGCCAGGACAGCGGAGTCAATCACCACCTTCCGGAGACACCTGAAACCCCACCTCTTTAAGGAATACCTAGGATAGGATAAGTATCCCCCCCCCCTTTAAGATTTAGATGCACTATTGTAAAGTGACTGTTCCACTGGATGTCATAAGGTGAATGCACCAATTTGTAAGTCGCTCTGTATAAGAGCGTCTGCTAAATGACTTAAATGTAATGTAAATGTTAAATGTGATATCCCTGTTGTTGTGATGTGCTTTGGCTACAGGTTTCGCATTATGTGGTGTTGTGATATCCCTCTTGTTGTGATGTGCTTTGGCCAACAGGTTTAACACTATGTGGTGTTGTGATATCCCTCTTGTTGTGATGTGCTTTGGCTACAGGTTTAACACTATGTGGTGTTGTGATATCCCTCTTGTTGTGATGTGCTTTGGCTACAGGTTTAACACTATGTGGCGTTGTGATATCCCTCTTGTTGTGATGTGCTTTGGCTACAGACTTACAAATTGGTGCATTCACCTTATGACATCCAGTGGAACAGTCACTTTACAATAGTGCATCTAAATCTTAAAGGGGGGGATACTTATCCTATCCTAGGTATTCCTTAAAGAGGTGGGGTTTCAGGTGTCTCCGGAAGGTGGTGATTGACTCCGCTGTCCTGGTGTCGTGAGGGAGTTTGTTCCACCATTGGGGGGCCAGAGCAGCGAACAGTTTTGACTGGGCTGAGCGGGAGCTGTACTTCCTCAGTGGTAGGGAGGCGAGCAGGCCAGAGGTGGATGAACGCAGTGCCCTTGTTTGGGTGTAGGGCCTGATCAGAGCCTGGAGGTACTGAGGTGCCGTTCCCCTCACAGCTCCGTAGGCAAGCACCATGGTCTTGTAGCGGATGCGAGCTTCAACTGGAAGCCAGTGGAGAGAGCGGAGGAGCGGGGTGACGTGAGAGAACTTGGGAAGGTTGAACACCAGACGGGCTGCGGCGTTCTGGATGAGTTGTAGGGGTTTAATGGCACAGGCAGGGAGCCCAGCCAACAGCGAGTTGCAGTAATCCAGACGGGAAATGACAAGTGCATGGATTAGGACCTGCGCCGCTTCCTGTGTGAGGCAGGGTCGTACTCTGCGGATGTTGTAGAGCATGAACCTACAGGAACGGGCCACCGCCTTGATGTTAGTTGAGAACGACAGGGTGTTGTCCAGGATCACGCCAAGGTTCTTAGTGCTCTGGGAGGAGGACACAATGGAGTTGTCAACCGTGATGGCGAGATCATGGAACGGGCAGTCCTTCCCCGGGAGGAAGAGCAGCTCCGTCTTGCCGAGGTTCAGCTTGAGGTGGTGATCCGTCATCCACACTGATATGTCTGCCAGACATGCAGAGATGCGATTCGCCACGTGGTCATCAGAAGGGGGAAAGGAGAAGATTAATTGTGTGTCGTCTGCATAGCAATGATAGGAGAGACCATGTGAGGTTATGACAGAGCCAAGTGACTTGGTGTATAGCGAGAATAGGAGAGGGCCTAGAACAGATCCCTGGGGGACACCAGTGGTGAGAGCGCGTGGTGAGGAGACAGATTCTCGCCACGCCACCTGGTAGGAGCGACCTGTCAGGTAGGACGCAATCCAAGCATGGGCTGCGCCGGAGATGCCCAACTCGGAGAGGGTGGAGAGGAGGATCTGATGGTTCACGGTATCGAAGGCAGCCGATAGATCTAGAAGGATGAGAGCAGAGGAGAGAGAGTTATCTTTAGCAGTGCGGAGCGCCTCCGTGATACAGAGGAGAGCAGTCTCAGTTGAATGACTAGTCTTGAAACCTGACTGATTTGGATCAAGAAGGTCATTCAGAGAGAGATAGCGGGAGAGCTGGCCAAGGACGGCACGTTCAAGAGTTTTGGAGAGAAAAGAAAGAAGGGATACTGGTCTGTAATTGTTGACATCGGAGGGATCGAGTGTAGGTTTTTTCAGAAGGGGTGCAACTCTCGCTCTCTTGAAGACGGAAGGGACGTAGCCAGCGGTCAGGGATGAGTTGATGAGCGAGGTGAGGTAAGGGAGAAGGTCTCCAGAAATGGTCTGGAGAAGAGAGGAGGGGATAGGGTCAAGCGGGCAGGTTGTTGGGCGGCCGGCCGTCACAAGACGCGAGATTTCATCTGGAGAGAGAGGGGAGAAAGAGGTCAGAGCACAGGGTAGGGCAGTGTGAGCAGAACCAGCGGTGTCGTTTGACTTAGCAAACGAGGATCGGATGTCGTCGACCTTCTTTTCAAAATGGTTGACGAAGTCATCTGCAGAGAGGGAGGAGGGGGGGGGAGGATTCAGGAGGGAGGAGGTGGCAAAGAGCTTCCTAGGGTTAGAGGCAGATGCTTGGAATTTAGCGAGGTAGAAAGTGGCTTTAGCAGCAGAGACAGAGGAGGAAAATGTAGAGAGGAGGGAGTGAAAGGATGCCAGGTCCGCAGGGAGGCGAGTTTTCCTCCATTTCCGCTCGGCTGCCCGGAGCCCTGTTCTGTGAGCTCGCAATGAGTCATCGAGCCACGGAGCGGGAGGGGAGGACCGAGCCGGCCTGGAGGATAGGGGACATAGAGAGTCAAAGGATGCAGAGAGGGAGGAGAGGAGGGTTGAGGAGGTAGAATCAGGAGATAGGTTGGAGAAGGTTTGAGCAGAGGGAAGAGATGATAGGATGGAAGAGGAGAGAGTAGCGGGGGAGAGAGAGCGAAGTTTGGGACGGCGCGATACCATCCGAGTAGGGGCAGTGTGGGAGGTGTTGGATGAGAGCGAGAGGGAAAAGGATACAAGGTAGTGGTCGGAGACTTGGAGGGGAGTTGCAATGAGGTTAGTGGAAGAACAGCATCTAGTAAAGATGAGGTCGAGCGTATTGCCTGCCTTGTGAGTAGGGGGGGGAAGGTGAGAGGGTGAGGTCAAAAGAGGAGAGGAGTGGAAAGAAGGAGGCAGAGAGGAATGAGTCAAAGGTAGACGTGGGGAGGTTAAAGTCGCCCAGAACTGTGAGAGGTGAGCCGTCCTCAGGAAAGGAGCTTATCAAGGCATCAAGCTCATTGATGAACTCTCCGAGGGAACCTGGAGGGCGATAAATGATAAGGATGTTAAGCTTGTGTAAACATTCCGGGTTGGAGCGAGCGGTCGCATCGGCACTTCGCTCCGCAGGTAGTATAACTTTTTCATTACATTTCATTATAGCACAACGGTTTGATTTGTCTAATCTTAGCAATTTCTTCTTAGCTAGCTACATAGCCGTCTTTGTATCAAAGATAATTGCGTAATTATCGTATTTGATGTGCTTTGGCTACAGGTTTAACACTATGTGGCATTGTGATATCCCTCTTGTTGTGATGTGCTTTGGCCAACAGGCTTAACACTATGTGTTAAATCACAGACAGTGTCACCAACAAAGCAATCCCATACCATCACACCTGCTCCTCCATGCTGAACCATGGGAACCACACATGCGGAGATCATCTGTTCACCGACTCTGCGTCTCACAAAGAAACAGTGCTTGGAACCAAAAATCTAAAATTTGGACTCATCAGACCAAAGGACAGATTTCCACCAGTCTCATGTCCATTGCTGTGTTTCTTGGCCCAAGAAAGTCTCTTCTTATTATTGGTGTCCTTTAGTAATGGTTTCTTTGCAGCAATTCTACCATGAAGGCCTGATTCATGCAGTCTTCTCTGAACACTTGATGTTGAGATGTGTCTGTTACTTGAACTCTGTGAAGTATTTATTTGGGCTGCAATTTCTGAGGCTGGTAACTCTCATGAACTTATCCTCTGCAGCAGAGGTATCTCTGTTGTTACACCATAGTGCTTGATGGTTTTTGCGACTGCACTTGAAGAAAGTTTTGACCTTTTCCCTATTGACTGACCTTCATGTCTTAAAGAAATAATGGACTTGGTCACAACACAACTGATTGCCTCAAATGCATTAAGAATGAAATAAATTCCACAAATTAACTTTTAACAAGGCACACCTGTTAATTGAAATGCATTCCAGGTGACTAACTCATGAGGCTGTTTGAGAGAATGCCAAGAGTGTGCAAAGCTGTCATCAAGGCAAAAGGTTGTTAACACTTTTTTGGTTACTACGTGATTCCATATGTATTATTTCATAGTGTTGATGTCTTTTCTATTATTCTACAATGTAGCAAAAAGTACAAATAAAGACAAACCCTTGAATGAGTGAGTATGTGCGTCCAAACTTTTGACTGGTACTTTGACTGGTATTTTTCCACTTATTAATGCTCTGGGAAAAGTGATTTTCGGAGAGGGTGCTCGTATAGAACTGAATTAGTTCTAATATTATACATAAAACATAGCTGATTCCATTTAAATGACACCTAAACAAAGCAACAGTAAACATGTCGTCCCACACCAATGATCGAGTGTGACTTATGTATGAACGGACAGAGACAGATCCACAGTCCTCTCACAGATTTCATTGGGGTGTGACAACAATGTGCAATTCTAAGTTTATGAGCCTGTGTGCCTTGGCAAATTCTGTGAAAGTACCCGAATCACTGACGGTGTTACCCTAATATGCAGCCAGCTCTGAATTTCCTTCCGGGATGGCCATTGTGGATGTCATACAGCCTCTCTATAACAACCATGAAGTCTGGCCTGGACTGCAGAGTAAAGGAGATAGGCATTGCATCCCACTCTTCTGAAACCTTTGTCAGTTTCAGTAGGCCCTCTTCTACACTTGAAAAGGAAAGAAGAAATGGCATCCAAAATAGCTCAATAGTACGCTTCACAGGAAACAACACAACAAAACAACAGCCTGCTGTCAGTTATGCTTTTTGTATCATAATGAATCCATGGACAGGGAGCCATGATCCTGGATCATCACACCTACTCTGCAATGCGTTATGAATACACGACCAGATTATCACCTAATTGCATTTACTTTCACATAACTGATAGCAACCAGTGGAGGTTGAAGTTGGTATGGCTCCCTGGGCGAACTCCCCCTTCAGCCCAAAACTGTCACTGACATTTGGATCAGCACAAATAAATAATCATAACATTTAAAACAATGTAAATATAAAAATGTATACAAAAAGAAGTATCATAAATATAAAAAAGAAGAAACAAAGACAAATAGAAACAAATTGTAGTATATAAATACAAATAAATACAATAACCACACAAATAACACTAAATTGCACAAATCCTATATCACACAAATACACAAATAGAATAACACACTTATAAAGAAGAGATTATTACACTATTGCACTTCAAACAAGTAACACACAAACTAAATTGCACAACTAATTGCATTACTAATTGCATTAGTTGCACAAAGTTAGAGGTGCGCTATTTGATAGATTCTCCCACTCCCCCTACCTCGGGCTTCCAGTGGGGAGATCTGAGGTCAACCTAACCCTGGCCCCCTCCCCATCACATACTTCTGAGTGGGAGACCTTCCCAGGCAGTAGCCCGCCTAGCTCACAACACTCCGACAAGGTTAATGGACCCATTGTCCCACATGATGACATGATATCATTGACGTGATGTGCAAATGAGCGATAGAAAACCGATCGCGCAAATGTAACCATATACGAATATATATATATATATATATATATATATATATATATATATATATATATATATATATATATATATATTTTTTTTTTGTGCAGGTGAACCATGCTGTCCCCGACGAGAGGTCGCCCTGGGTGTCTGCGCATGTCGCCTATGCCTAAATCTGACACTGATACCAACGATTACAAAGCACTACATGTCCTGTCTAATTCTTTTCCCTGAATATAAAGTGACCTGGGGTTATGGGTTGTTTCTGGACAGGGATATGATGTGCAAGAATTACAGTTTTACACAATTAGTTTGGCATAATGTGAGGAACATGCGGTGGGGGGGGGGGATCAACTCAGGTCGCACCCCTGATGTCTCATGCTACACTTAGTCTTGTCTTAGGGTAGGAGGCTGGGGGTGTAGTGACATCCCCTAAGCGATGAGCTTATATGTTGTGGGGGGGTGGTCAGTTAGTTTTATCTGGTGTACTGTGTGGTCATAGGTACGCTCCCACTAACCCCCTCCTTTCTCTGGCTGAGGGCTGTTACTGCCTCCTTTTGGATATGCCTTCCTCTTTCCCCAACACCATCAAGATGGTGAACTACAATGCCACCACCAATAGCAAACCCTATTCTAGCATACTTTGGTTTCTTTACTATACGAAAAGCCATTTGACCATAACTGTTTTGGTGGTTTTGTTAACTGTTTGGAGTGCATGAGATTTCCCCACGATTTGCCAAAACATTGAGGAAATTGCAACAACTTGTATTTGACCACACTCAGGCTCTCCTTTTTGTTTCTTGTGTGTGTGGTGTGATTCGGAAACTACCAGAAAGCATTTGGTTTCTGTTCTCCGGGTGTTTTGGGGGGGGTTGTGTTATGGTAGTTTATTTTTTTATCACAAGGACCACAACCTTTGTATCCCCTTGAGGTTTTGTCCAACACCATCTGCTTGATGAATTCTGCAATACTGGTATTGGCGTCTGCCTGCAAAACAAAATAACATTACAATGCGATGTTCCACTGCAGCAACCCCATACAGAAACCAGCTACCTGCATTCCCCTGGACCGAAACTATCCCTGACAACCTGTACCTCCCTACTCCCTGTTAAGGGAGGCCTTCACAAGGCGTGTGCCTTGTCTGAGAGAGCGAATTGGAACAGAAAGGGGTGGAACTGGCACAGAGGGTAAATTAATGTATATTTGTGTCATTGATATTAACAATCTAGGGAATACAGAACCTATTTAACAACTCGTCTATAGAAATGTACCTGAACTTCACAAGTATAGACAACTGAAAAACTTGACTTGAGCTCTATGTTGTCATTAATGTGGATACTAACCCATGCACCCTTTTATCTTTCCATTACTTCAGAATAGATATTTGTTTTGTTATAACAGCGTAATGGTATAAGGAGATAACAACTTACCTCATAGGAATGTTTTGTCTCTTCCTGAGGTACTCTCTGTAGGCGTTTCTCTTTGACCCCTTGCCACTGAGACTTGATCACTGAGTCACCTAGGTGATCACTAAGAGGTGGAGCTTTCGCCAACTTTCCCACGGGGCCTGTAAACAAAGACTCCACCCCTCAGATCAGAAGATGTGTTCTGTGCCACGGGGGCCCATGAAGAGGGACCCCGGGCTGCTAAATGATGTTAAACTGGGACGTTCTGAAGTTCTACTTATTTCTATCAAGTTGAACTATGAAACGAGAAACCAAACACTGACGAACATTTGTATTGGTTTTCTTTTATGAAAACAGTGGATAAGACAATCATCTATAGGCTATGGGCTATTCAAGTTAAATTGGCAACAGGATGGATCGAAGGCTTGAGTAAAAAGCAGATTATGCACAAAACACATTCAGTTTCAGAAGCAAGTTGACAGAACCTACACAGGTAGCGAAATCATTTGTTTTCTGTCATTACGAATCAGTGAACGAGAAGAAAATCTGCCCATCAGCAATGTGCTGTCAGCCTGGCATGCTGCTAACTTATGTGCTAGCCGCTCGAGAGGCTAGGAAAACATTCTGCGCTCTGATTGGTTTGACGCTGAAAATAATCCTGTGCAGTTATAGGCTTGCATGTACAACAACTCAGGGTAGCTTAAAGCAACAGCTACCCTGGTTACACACTGACTTGACCATCTACCGTGGAACCATATTGATGGGTAAACTTCCTGCTTTTACTTCCTGCTTTGCTCATCTCAATGGCCGCCAGTCCCCCCATTATGACATCATTGACTTGATTGTACGCCCATTCTATTCATTCTATTTCTATGGCTGCGCATGGAGTCAGGAGCGGAAGAGAGGAGAAAATGTGCGTCTTAATTTATTTTTAAATAACTATTTTGTTGTTGCAATTTGAACGGTTATGACAGTGACCACAGTCAGTTAGCTGACCAATTACCATCATCCAAAATGTTATGACCGTCACAGCCCTGCTCTTCTCTCTCTCTCTCTCTCTAACCCCTCCACGCCAGAGTGCCCATGTCTGTTTTCAATCTTGGCCGTCTTCCTAATTTCTCCTTTCCCAGCATATGAGCGGATGGCCTGAAGATTCATACCGCCAGCCAGCAGCTGACTAAGGACTTTCTTTTTGTTAGCAAGAGAGGGCCCCATGAGAGAGAACGGAGAAGGGGGGGGGGGGGCAGAGAGGGAGAGATGAGGGGGCAGGGGGTAAATTGGACCGTGCACACACTCTCGTGTAATTGTGTGAGTCAATGTGAAGGCCCAGCAGCACTAATTAGAGGGATGTAGAGGGCCCAGTAGTTATTAGATAGGAGGGCAGTTACAACACAACCCAGGGAGTTAAGAGGGAACAACAGCACAGTCTTCAGAACAGGACCGGCTCAGAGCAGAGTGGGACCCTCCTCACAGTCCAATACCACTGCAACAGTAAACTAGTGTAATACTTTAGACGAGATATTGTCTCGTTCTCTACAGCCAGAAGTGAATACATTGTGCAGTATAAACTTTGCACAGATCACTGCACAACTGACACTACCAAATCATCAATGATGATATTGCCCATTGCAACTCCTACATCTACTGTGACACTAAAGACAACATCTACTACAACACTAAAGACACATCTACACTAACATTAAAGACACATCTACTACAACACTAAATACACATCTACTGTAACACTAAAAACACATCTACAGTAACTCTAAAGACACATCTACAGTAACACTAAAGACATATCTACAGTAACACTAATATAATAATAATAATAATAATAATAATAATAATAATAATAATTATTATCTACAGTAACACTAATATAATAATAATAATAATAATAATAATAATAATAATAATAATAATAATGTGGTCCTTCTGTAGCTCAGTTGGTAGAGCATGGCGCTTGTAACGCCAGGGTAGTGGGTTCGATCCCCGGGACCACCCATACGTAGAATGTATGCACACATGACTGTAAGTCGCTTTGGATAAAAGCGTCTGCTAAATGGCATATATTATTATTATTATATTATTCTAGATTGACATATACTAAATACATTTTTAAACGGGTGGTTTTATTGGTGTTATTTTGAACCACCAGGCTGCTGATGCCATGCAGCTCTATAGTTTTTGTGTTTATACTTTTTCATAATGACAATGGCAAGTTTGATGTCGGACGACAATAGAATGTTGATGATGTCACAGTGACAACTGTCAATAGACATAATATTAACCAGCCTTTAGTCTTGAAACCCTTTGTTTGTTTAGTACATGGTTTCATATGTGAATCCTTAAAGAGGTGGGTGGGGCTAAGGCTTAAGAGGGTGATAACAATACTGAATGGGTGTGGACAAAAAAGACCTCTCCAGTAAGTTTACCAAAATATTCAAAGGCCATTTTCTCAAAAGTGAGGTTACAAGTTTATCAACTTTCAAATACTTTCCCATTGTTCCTCAACTGTAGTGGATGCTAAATTTTAACTTTATTTAACTAGGCAAGTCAGTTAAGAACAAATTCTTATTTTCAACGACGGCCTAGGAACAGTGGGTATTAGAGCACGTTGTGGTGGAGGCATCGGGGGTAAACTTAAACCCTCTTGCATGATGAAAACACCATCATTCGAGTGTACACAGGAGTGCATCATGGAACACAATAGATTCTACCTGACTCTCCCCAGTAATGCGTCTGCACATATATATATATATATATAAAACCAAAGTTCGAATTATACAACCCATTTTCCAAAACCTATAGAGTTATCAGAGGCCTGGGAAGTAGGTCTCAGCGAGATTACATTCCCTCATAGTTGGTATAATATCAAGGATAAGGACTGTGATTTTTTGCAAAAGGATATCAGAACCCCCAAAGCTTATAAAGCTTTTTTCCATCTACCTAACATTGCAAAATGCATAAGATTTCTGTCCAAAAATTATGCAGAAAAATTAATCCATGCTTTTGTTACTTCTAGGTTAGACTACTGCAATGCTCTACTTTCCGGCTACCCGGATAACGCACTAAATAAACTTCAGTTACTGCTAAATACGGCTTCTAGAATCCTGACTAGAATCAACAAATTAGATCATATTATTCCAGTGCTAGCCCCCTACACTGGCTTCATGTTAAGGCAAGGGCTGATTTCAAGGTTTTACTGCTAACCTACAAACATTACATGGGCTTGCTCCTACCAATCTTTCCGATTTGGTCCTGCCATACATACATATACCTATGGTCACAAGATGCAGGCCTCCTAATTGTCCCTAGAATTTCTAAGCAAACAGCTGGAGGCAGGGCTTTCTCCTATAGAGCTCCATTTTTATGGAATGGTCTGCCGACCCATGTGAGAGAGGCAGACTCGGTCTCAACCTTTAAGTCTTTACTGAAGACTCATCTCTTCAGTGGGTCATATGATTGAGTGTAGTCTGGCCCAGGAGTGTGAAGGTGAACGGAAAGGCTCTGGAGCAACAAACCGCCCTTGCTGTCTCTGCCTGGCCGGTTCCCCTCTCTCCACTGTGATTCTCTGCCTCTAACCCTATTACAGGGGCTGAGTCACTGGCTTACTGGTGCTCTTTCATGCCGTCCCTAGGAGGGGTGCGTCACTTGAGTGGGTTGAGTCACTGACGTGATCTTCCTGTCTGGGTTGGCGTCCCACCCTTGGGTTGTCACGTGGCGGAGATCTTTGTGGGCTATACTGGGCCTTGTCTCAGGATGGTAAGTTGGTGGCTGAAGATATCCATCTAGTGGTGTGGGGGCTGTGCTTTGGCAAAGTGGGTGAGGTTATATCCTGCCTGTTTGGCCCTGTCCGGGGGTGTAGTCGGATAGGGCCACAGTGTCTCCTGCCTCAGCCTCCAGTATTTATGCTGCAGTAGTTTATGTGTCGTGGGGCTAGGGTCAGTCTGAGTATTTCTCCTGTCTTGTCTGGTTTCCTGTGTGAATTGAAGTATGCTCTCTCTAATTCTCTCTCTCTCACTTTCTTTCTTTCTTTCGGAGGAGGACCATGCCCCAGGACTACCTGGCCTGATGACTCCTTGCTGTCCCCAGTCCACCTGGCTGTGCTGCTGCTCCAGTTTCAACTGTTCTGCCTGTGGCTATGGAACCCTGATGTCACGTTCTGACCTTTATTTCCTTTGTTTTGTCATTATTTAGTATAGTCAGGGTGTGAGTTGGGGTGGGCAGTCTATGTTTGTTTTTCTATGATTTGGGTATTTCTATGTTTCGGCCTAGTATGGTTCTCAATCAGAGGCAGGTGTCATTAGTTGTCTCTGATTGAGAATCATACTTAGGTAGCCTGGGTTTCACTGTGTGTTTGTGGGTGATTGTTCCTGTCTCTGTGTTTGCACCAGATAGGGCTGTTTTAGGTTTTCACGTTTCTTGTTTTTGTTAGTCTGTTCATGTATAGTTTTCTTCATTAAAGAACCATGAATAGAAACCACGTTGCATTTTGGTCCGCCTCTCCTTCGAGTAAAAAAAAACATTACACCTGACCTGTTCACCGGACGTGCTACCTGTCCTAGACCTGCTGTTTTCAACTCTCTAGAGACAGCAGGAGCGGTAGAAATACTCTGAATGATTGGCTATGAAAAGCCAACTGACATTTACTCCTAAGGTGCTGACCTGTTGCACCCTCGACAACCACTGTGATTATTATTATTTGACCCTGCTGGTCATCTATGAACATTTGAACATCTTGGCCATGTTCTGTTATAATCTCCACCTGGCACAGCCAGAAGAGGACTGGCCACCCCCATAGCCTGGTTCCTCTCTAGGTTTCTTCCTAGGTTCTGGCCGAGTTTTTCCTAGCCACTGTGCTTCTACACCTGCATTGCTTGCTGTTTGGGGTTTTAGGCTGGGCTTCTGTATAGCACTTTGAGATATCAGCTGATGTAAGAAGGGCTTTATAAATACATTTGATTTGATGAAACTGGCTGTCATGTGGACCCTCAGAGGAAAAGAAGACCCAAAGGTACCTCTGCTGCAGATGATAACTTCATTAGAGTGGTGGAAATCTGTCTTTTGGTCTGTTGAGTCCAAATTAGACAGCGTGTCTTTGTGAGATGCAGAGTAGGTGAACAGACTATCTCCGCTTGTGTGGTTCCCACCGTGAAGCATGGAGGAGGAGGTGTAATGGTATGGGGGTGCTTTGTTGGTGACACTTTCTGTGATTTATTTAGAATTCAAGGCACACTTAACCAGCCCGGCTTCTACAGCATTCTACAGCAATACGCCATCGCATCTGGTTTGAGCTTAGTGGGACTATCATTTGTTTTTCAACAGGACAATGACCCAACACACCTCCAGACTCTGTAAGGGCTATTTGACCAAGAAGGAGAGTGATGGAGTGCTGCATTAGATGACCTGGCCTCCACAATCACCCTACCTCAACCCAATTGAGATGGTTTGGGATGAGTTGGACCACAGAGTGAAGGGAATGCAGCCAGCAAGTGCTCAGCATATGGGGGAACTCCTTCAAGACTGGAAAAGCCTTCCAGGTAAAGCTGGTTGAGGGAATGCCAAGAGAGTGCAAATCTGTCACCAAGGCAAAGGGTGGCTACTTTGCAGAGGGTGGCTACTTTGAATCAAAATGTTTTAATATATTTTGTTGTTTAAAGTTATTTTGGTTACTACATCATTCCATGTGTGTTATTACATAGTTTAGATGTATTCACTATTATTCTACAATGTAAAAAAATAGTAAAAATGAAGAAAACCCCTTGAATGAGTTTGTCCAAACTTTTGACTGGGACAGTATATAACAAGGTCCTATAGGCCTGGTAACACAACATACTATCGGTCCTGTAGGCCACAGGTTGTCTGCAGCTGTGACTTGATTCCACACTGTATCCTTCATTCCAGACAGAGGCTCGGGAACATCAAAGCTTTGGATCTGCCTGCGGACCCATTACAGCTCATTACCGCCCAGAGGCAGGGTTTCTGACACGTGTAACACTCTCACAAGTGGCCCACAGAGGCTGAAAGTCTTCAGTTACTTACCCAGCCATACTTTGTAAAAGAACATTTTAAAAAGCTGCACTTTTGTACTAGGCTACAAAACAAACTTCCTGTTGCTACACTTTGTACATTGCATCTTCGTTACAGTTTACACACACAGCATATTTACATACTTAATTCTTAACATAGCTCACTGTAATATCTACTGCAGTACATTTCATTACTAGTATACATTTTTGGTGTATATAGGCATAGATTGCTTTTGGATTACTGATACAGTGTTGTTTGCATTCGTTCTGACATTCATGATGCCCTGTTTCTATCTTCTGATTATTTGTGTATTTGTTTGGCATTTTAATGCACTGTTAGGCGCTAGTAACACAAGCATTTTACTGCACTGTTAGGCGCTAGTAACACAAGCATTTTACTGCACTGTTAGGCGCTAGTAACACAAGCATTTTACTGCACTGTTAGGCGCTAGTAACACAAGCATTTTACTGCACTGTTAGGCGCTAGTAACACAAGCATTTTACTGCACTGTTAGGCGCTAGTAACACAAGCATTTTACTGCACTGTTAGGCGCTAGTAACACAAGCATTTTACTGCACTGTTAGGCGCTAGTAACACAAGTATTTTACTGCACTGTTAGGCGCTAGTAACACAAGCATTTTAATGCACTGTTAGCAGCTAGTAACATTTGCTGCACCCACTATAAAATATACTAAACTGTATACGCAACAAATAAAGTTGGATTAGGATTAGATTTTATGTCTACAAGATGTACAATACTGAGATTATATACACTGTTAATGTAGGACTACTAAATCAGTTGTCTATGTGTGTTCTATTTAAAGAGCTTTGTGGTTTGTAACTTTTCTGCAGATTACGGAGAGAGACATTTTTAAAGGAGCTATGACAGAGTTTTAGACTTACATAGAACTCAGACTGTGAGTTTTGCTCAAAGTTTATGTCTGGAATCTGCGTCAGTGGGTTGTGTAATTGACAGATGTGCCTGTTGTGTGCGTGTGAGCGTGCTTAGCATTCGTCTTTCCATTTGTCTGTCTGTCTGTCTGGTTTGCAGCAACGAAACAAGATATGTGTGGTCCTACACAGTCCCACAAGGCACCTGCACTGAAAACACACTCTTCAAAAAAGCTCTACATTTATGCTCTAATTACTAATGGTTGAGAAATGGCATTGATGTGAGCTATGAGCAGAATTCTATCTGCATGGGTGCCAGCTACTGCATGTCTCACCACATTCTGATGAACATCAGGGCTATAGGGCGCTGAGAGGTAGGTTTGGCTGGAGGATTTATTAGTATTGTAACAGTATCTCAACCTTTAGCGTTCACTTGGCTGGTGCTAAACGTAGATTGGCTCTAATGGACGTCGACTTAGAAATAGACTTCAATATTTATTAAATGCTTAAACTTCCTGAATTCAAATGGAGGGTGTCTTTTTACCAGCGGAGTAGTGTATTGCTGGATGACAACAGTGACTCTCCCTCTGTGCCAGAAATAAGAATTAGACCCTTTTTACAAACTTTTCTACGTCGTCTGCGTAGAGGTGGATTATAAAATAGGTGACATATTTTTGATTTATTTCACCTTTATTTAACCCGGTAGGCTAGTTGAGAACAAGTTCTCATTTGCAACTGCGACCTGGCCAATATAAAGCAAAGTAGTTCGACACATACAACAACACAGAGTTACACATGGAATAAACAAAACATACAGTAAATAATACAGTAGAACAAAATAACACACAAAGTCTATATACAGTGAGTGCAATGGTTGTGAAGTAATTACAATATAGCAATTAAACACTGGAATGGTAGATGTGCAGAAGATGAAAGTGCAAGTAGAGATACTGGGGTGCAAAGGAGCAAGATAAATAAATAAATACAGTATGGGGATGAGGTAGGTAGATAGGTGGCTGTTTACAGATGGGCTATATGCAGTGATCTGTGAGCTGCTCTGACAGCTGGTGCTTAAAGCTAGTGAGGGAGATATGAGTCTCCAGCTTTAGAGATTTTTGCAGTTCGCTCCAGTCATTGGCAGCAGAGAACTGGAAGGAAAGATGACCAAAGGATGAATTGGCTTTGGGGGTGACCAGTGAGAAATACCTGCTGGAGCGCGTGCTACGAGTGGGTGCTGCTATGGTGACCAGTGAGCTGAGATAAGGTGGGGCTTTACCTAGCAGAGACTTGTAGATAACCTGTAGCCAGTGGGTTTGGCGACAAGTATGAAGCGAGGGCCGACCAATGAGAGCGTACAGGTCGCAATGGTGGGAAGTGTATGGGGCTTTGGTGACAAAATGGATGGCACTGTGATAGACTGCATCCAGTTTGTTGAGTAGAGTGTTGGAGGCTATTTTATAGATGACATCAACGAAGTCGAGGGTCGGTAGGATAGTCAGTTTTACGAGGGTATGTTTGGCAGCATGAGTGAAGGATGCTTTGTTGTGATATAGGAAGCCGATTCTAGATTTAATTTTGGATTGGAGATGCTTAATGTGAGTCTGGAAGGAGAGTTTACAGTCAAACTAGACACCCAGGTATTTGTAGATGTCCACATATTCTAAGTCAAAGCCGTCCTGAGTTGTGATGCTGGACGTGCGAGCAGGTGCGGGCAGTGATCGGTTGAATAGCCTTGGCCAGGTCGATGAATACGGCTGCACAGTAATGTCTCTTATCGATGGAGGTTATGATGTCATTTAGGACCTTGAGCGTGGCTGAGCTCTGAAACCCATGACCAGCTCTGAAACCATATATTCAGCCATGAAATAATGCTGCTTCAGTAGAAGGGTCAGATGAAAGGAAGAGATGGCAGGCTAATTTAAACCCAAAACGCATTGTTACTTTTCAAAAACTGAAGAAAGGACTCCAGATCACATCTTTATGTACTTTACCCCAGCAGCATGTTGGTGTCCCTCACCACAGTTTGTATGCTTGCATGCCATGTCTGGTAGCAGTGTGTGGGTCAGCCAACTGTTTACCCACACCCGCCCTCAACTGATAATTTCAAAACATTTAATATGAATTGCGATTTCAAAACATTTAATATGAATTGTAATTTGTAAAATATCATATGATATTGGTGATGGACATCCACAAATGAATACATACCATACAAAACGTAGCATATCATAATACATGGAGTGTCTCGTATTTACATACAGAATGATATGAATACGAAATGCTCTGAGACGAGGTTGCAGCAATCTGATGCCCCCCATATGGTCACTGTAAAAGTAACGTGCAGTGTGTCAGATTTGTAAGAGGAAATATAATATCCCCTCCACCTCATAGATAAACAAATGCACAGTGATTGACTTTGATTTGAGGAATCGATTTGTACATGAAATAACCATGGTGATGTCCTCGCCTCAGAGGCTTCAACTGCTCCTGAAATAAATGATTCACTACACACACCGCTTTTGAAAAAGGACTCAACATGTCTCCACAGTAATAATCTTGATGTAAGGGGCTACGCTAACACAAGGTAGTACCGCCTGGTTGTGCATTTGACGTCATGGAGATACCTTTGAACGGTCACCCTGTCCAACAAACAACACTATAAAGGTGTAGCTAGACACTACTCGACAGGTGTGTACATCGTAGTTTACAAGGTGGCGAGCCAAGAATTTCACCAGAATTTGTGGTTGTAATTTTTGGATTACCATGCGTGCAGATGAGTTAATTAATTGAGATGTACATGAGTTACCTGCTGGATAAAGAAACCGGAATGTACTCAAATTCCATGAGACGCCAGACTCAGAACTTCACCAGTTATCATCACGTCACGGGCATCAGTGACCCGCATGCCCAGACGACAGGTCCGTGGAACCCCGTTTACGAAGCCCCGCTGGAGCAGTGGTCACATTATGGCCCCAGCGCGGGTTTCCCCAGTTCCAACCCTGTTATGGAACAGATACGTGACAGGTCCACTGAACTGACTTCCATCTCGCCTGCTGGTCCCGGAATTCTCCCGCCACTCGATTCACATACCAGGCAGTACTCTCCAGACTCACAGAGAAGAAACTCGTACACTGGGATCAGACGAAATGTACATTCATCCAGCACTGGTAACATTCCCAAATCCCATTTGCTTTGAGCATATCACATACGGCTTGATTTGAGTTTCCCTTTTAATAATAATATAGGGTAGCTGTAGTTTTAAAATAAATTCAGCATTTTCATTTACCATTTGATTGAGCATTTTTATCTGATAATTTACATTTCATTATCTTAATATGAATGTCTTGGGGCTAACAGTTGCTTCTGGTACCAGCCCTTGGTAAAATGTGTTTTCTATAGGATATTCGGGTTTCTCTCGTAAATAGCTAATGAACCAAGAATGTCATGACTATGAAGATTATTTATTTTTTAACCGTCACCTTTATTTAACTAGGCAAGTCAGTTAAGAATAAGTTCTTATTCACAATGACAGCCTACCCCAGCCAAACTCAGACAACGCTGGGCCAATTGTGCACCACACTACAGGACCCCTAATCACAGCCGGATGTGATGCAGCTTGGATTTGAACCACGGACTGCAGTGACGCCTCTTGCACTGAGACACAATGCCTTAGACCGCTGCGCCACTCAGGAACCAGGGGAGGATGGAGAAAAATCTAAATTTTTTCAAATATATATATTTTTTATGAATAATAACATTTCTGATTTCAATCTTCAACAGCTCTTAGACAAAGTGGTCCATGAGTATGAAAATGACATATTCTGAATAAGGGGAGGATCTAAAAATATAATTCGTTTTTGTTTTTTGATAAATCCTTTTCATAGTCATGGCATGCTTTGTGTAAGAGCTATTGAAGATTGAAATACAAAATATTATTATTTATATCAAATAAAAATGTACAAGTGTGGATTTTTCTACATCCATGCCTGGATCAGAATATACCATCTTCATAGTCATGGCATGCTTGGTTCTATAACTATTGATGAGACAAAACCAAATATCCACTGAATGTCTAATATAAAACCAACTTTACCTGGGTATTGCCTGCAGAGATTAGTGCCTGTTGAATACCAGAGTATGGACTGTAGCCTATTCCTTCATTATTGACCCACACAAACTTGCATGTATTTATCTCATGCAATAGCCTGGCCTCAGAGCAATACGTAATATATTTTATGTTTTTTCCTGCCCGTGATTCCATTCATAACGTAACCTAAGGTAATGTAAAACATACTAAATGGAGTGCTACAGGGTTTGAGTACAGAATAATATGAAATGCTCTGAAACCACGTTGCATGCAAAGGTTTACACAGTTGATAAGAAATTGTTCCACTGAACTCATAGAGCAATGTAAACACATATAAAATATGTTAATTTTGTAACAGCATTTAATTTACAAAGGAAATCCTCTGATTCAGTAGTCTATCTATCGTTGAACAGAACTATAACAGTTTGTTGATTTACCAACATCTCGTAGAGTAGAACACCTATTAGACAAATAGCCATTGTGTTGAGCCGATGACAGTACTCAATGGCAGACGTCAGGTTTTGAGTTTTGACTAGGTGTACAGGACACAGGACAAGCATTGTTGACACACTGACGACGGAATACATATTCACACACGTCCCAGAACCGATACAAAACGTCACACATATCCATTTAACAGAACCTTTTCACCTATTCCCTTGGTTGGTGAAAGATTTGAGTGAAAAGCTAACAGCCGAGGACAGGGAGTCTGTGACCTGTGGTTCCCCACCCTCTCTGTCCCCTATGCGGGTGACAGGCTGGGCAGATAACCAGACAAACCCCTGGCTGTCAGCCTTATCTCAGGACCAACCCCCGTCTCCAGGAAACTTTCCTGGTCTTATCTCAACCCTCCTCGCCCTGCTGCAATCAATGTACTTCACACCGTGCCGTCAAGGCTTCCCCTGTGGATCAATACCATCTCCCTGACTCATCCATCCCTGGCACTGTGTGTGTGTGTGTGTGTGTGTGTGTGTGTGTGTGTGTGTGTGTGTGTGTGTGTGTGTGTGTGTGTGTGTGTGTGTGTGTGTGTGTGTGTGTGTGTGTGTGTGTGTGTGTGTGTGTGTGTGTGTGTGTGATTTGAGTGAAAAGCTAACAGCCGAGGACAGGGAGTCTGTGACCTGTGGTTCCCCACCCTCTCTGTCCCCTATGCGGGTGACAGGCTGGGCAGATAACCAGACAAACCCCTGGCTGTCAGCCTTATCTCAGGACCAACCCCCGTCTCCAGGAAACTTTCCTGGTCTTATCTCAACCCTCCTCGCCCTGCTGCAATCAATGTACTTCACACCGTGCCGTCAAGGCTTCCCCTGTGGATCAATACCATCTCCCTGACTCATCCATCCCTGGCACTGTGTGTGTGTGTGTGTGTGTGTGTGTGTGTGTGTGTGTGTGTGTGTGTGTGTGTGTGTGTGTGTGTGTGTGTGTGTGTGTGTGTGTGTGTGTGTGTGTGTGTGTGTGTGTGTGTGTGTGTGTGTGTGTGGTGTGTGCGCACGCAAGTGAGAATGAATGGCTAGCTATGTTAACACCTATGTTAACAGCTCTCACAGTGACAAGAACCACCGCATGTCATGCAGGTGAAAGAGGACCCAAAAGCGACTTGGCGAAAACAGAGTCTTTAATCCAGTAAAGTAAATACAAACAAAAAACACAACTTTCACTCGAAATGACGAGGACAAACTGGAGACTCGATCTTGAACAGCAGGTGAACAGCAGGTTGCCTCGGGAAGGCACTTGAACCAGACAGACTCAGACACCTGCTCACCACGCAGCATCTGAGGAAAACACGACACGACAGGGCGATACACAAACACAGCACGGTGAATTCTAGACAAGGAACCGACAGGACAGGAACGGAACACAAAGGAAGAAATAGGGACTCTAATCAGGGGAAGGATCGGGAACAGGTGTGGGAAGACTAAATGATTGATTAGGGGAATAGGAACAGCTGGGAGCAGGAACGGAACGATAGAGAGAAGAGAGAGCGAGAGAGTGAGAGAGGGAGGGGGAGAGAGAGGGATAGAAAGAGGGAAAGAACCTAATAAGACCAGCAGAGGGAAACGAATAGAATGGGAAGCACAGGGACAAGACAAGATAATAAATGACAAAACATGACACCGCAGTGATGTTTTGTGGTCTCTTACACGGAGGTTATGATTAACATGATTAATAGGGTAGTTGAAGCTTTCACGGGCGCCAGGGAGTTTTCAACCGTCGCGGTGTGCGACTCCATGTCACCATCAGCAATTTCAGCAGTCTATGGTGACACTGTTCACACATTGTACAGCCTTAGTCATGGAAACATATTCACACTGTCATTGGAGGCTTTATGCTTAGCTAGAAATGTTATGGGATGTTTTAGCCAATTCCGTCCAGAGTTGTCATACAGTTATTGTATTTCTGATCACCTCATACTATATCAATTTAATCCAACCGTTATGAAACGTTAAGTTATTTAGGTGACTTTTGTTATAATTGAATTGTTTTATCAAGGCATATTAAGGTAATTTGTTTATAAATCAACTTCTGGCTGACAACCCTGCTTCAATTCAGTTGGCCTCGGATGACTCTTGGGTATGGGGTTATCTAAAAGCCATGGGAGGGTCGGGAGTCCCGCCTTAACGCTCATTCGCTGATTGGCCTGACCGTCAGTTTGTGACAATACGGTTTATCACAGGCATACAAGTCGCATAGCACTGCAAAACTGAGTGTACTGCAGCGATACGACATAGTCCCGTCGCTGTACAACAAACAGAAAGGGATTTATATTCGAATAAAAACAACTTGATGTGAAACAAAACCACTTTGTGTTCATCACAAACTTTATATTAGATGTAAGCTGAGAGCTTGACAAAACAATGAATGAGTGTACCAGGAAATGAGTTGGATATTCCCTGACCACTACAGTAGTTATATAAAAGATGATTACAGTAATAAGGCAGCTGAAATCTTATAGCATCTCAATTGTAAAGTTGATGGTGAGTATATGTAGATTAGAAGAAAATCAAGCCCTATTCCCCTATTTCTCAGGAATACATTGTTCATAGTATATGAATTAAATCTACAGTGTACTATTTTTCTTACTACTATGGCAGTAAAAAGTGCATACAGATCATAGATAAATACTAAATACAAAACAAAAAGCAAGATATCAGGGCTTTCTAACAGTATAGGGCATGACCTGGTACTGTTCGTGGTCCTCTCATGAAGATATGTTTTATACGGCCATCTACTGAACATTAAAGTTCAACAGGTTTTAAATGTCAACATATTGTCTGTTATTATAATGTATTGTTGTAACATTGTCATTCTTGTGTCCAGGAGGGAAGACACGCACCAAGGACAAGTACAGGGTGGTGTACACAGACCAGCAGCGCCTGGAGCTAGAGAAGGAGTTCCAGTCCAGTAGATACATCACCATCAGGAGGAAGACAGAACTTTCCCTGGGCCTCAGCCTCTCAGAGAGACAGGTGGGTCAAAGAGACAGAACTGGCCCTGGGCCTCAGCCCCTCAGAGAGACAGGCGGGTCAGAGAGACATAACTGGTCCTGAGCCTCAACCTCTCAGAGAGACAGGTGGGTCAGAGAGGCAGAACTGGGCCTGGGCCTCAACCTCTCAGAGAGACAGGTGAGTCAGAAAGGCAGAACTGGGCCTGGGCCTCAGCCTCCCAGAGAGACAGGTGGGTCAGAGAGACAGAACTGGCCCTGGGCCTCAGCCTCTCAGAGAGACAGGTGGATCAGAGAGACAGAACTGGCCCTGGGCCTCAGCCTCTCAGAGAGACAGGTGGATCAGAGAGACAGAACTGGCCCTGGGACTCAGCCTCTCAGAGAGACAGGTGAGTCTAAGAGACAGAACTGGCCCTGGGCCTCAGCCTCTCAGAGAGACAGGTGGGTCAGAGAGACAACACTGGCCCTGGGCCTCAGCCTCTCAGAGAGACAGGCGGGTCAGAGAGACAAAACTGGCCCTGGGCCTCAGCCTCTCAGAGAGAGGTGTGTGTTAGAGAGACAATTGGAGAGCTGTAGAATAAGTTCCAGTACAGAGCTGGCCATGGGACAGCCTCTCAGAGAGACAGGTAGGTGGCAGAGAGACAGACAGGCGTGTGAGAGAGACAAGTATGTCAGAGCGACAGATGAGAAAAACAGGCATGTCTCTGAGAGCCATGTGGGTCACTGAGGATCAATTACTTAGAATTATTTAGAATTCCAATCAGTTTCAGAATTTCTTGTTTGGATCGCAGGTGAGTTTCAGAACTACAGGTGTATTATCTGAGCATAGGAACCTCACCTCACACTGTAGGTACATTCTTATCATTCACTGACATCATCACAACAGGTGAAGATCTGGTTCCAGAACAGGAGAGCCAAGGAGAGGAAGATAACCAAGAAGAAGATCAAGCTGTCCCAGCAGGCTTCTACGACCACTCCCACCCTGACCTCTCCCAGCCTGGCTGACCCCAGCAACGGTTCCATGGCAACCAGCTCCAGCAGCTTGTTGTCAGAGACGATATCAAGGACTATCAAAGAGGAGTACTGAGGAGTTCCTTTACCGTAGACAAACTGTACAACACTGGAATAAACATATCAAACTGGTGTTCCCATGACAAACACTACATAAGATGTAATGGACCTCAATTATGTGATGAAAATACTATTACATGCATCTGTCACTACACACCTCTAATATAATACTACTTTTTGTGTTTTGATATAGGCCTAAGTTGTCTTGGCTCCCAAGTGGCGCAGTGGTCTAAGGCACTGTATCTCAGTGCAAGAGGTGTCACTGAAATACCTGGTTCAAATCCCAGCTACATAACATCTGGCTGTGATTGGGAGTCCCATAGGGTGGTGTGCATATTGGCCCTGTGTTGTCTGGGGTAGGCTGTTGTTGTAAAGAAGAATTTGGTCTCAACTGACTTGCCTGCTTAAATGTAAAACAAATCTGAGAGAGAAGCATGTTACACTATGCAAATGTATAAAGACACTGTAACTGCTTATGTGTTGATACTGTATTTTCTTAATCCAATTCATGAATAACATGAATGTTTTGAATCACATGTTTTCTATATTTTGTAAGAAAAGTATGATTGGTTTTGAGGAACTGTGAAGATGTTAAATTGAAGAGATTTTGAGAGAATGTATATTTACTGAAATGTTAGGAATAGGAAATCAATGAGGATAGTGGAGCCTGATTCCACTAGTCCTTTTGTTTGGGCAGTGAAAGTCTGTCAGGCCTTTTATTGCTTGTATGTGCCTGTTTGTCAATTTAGCTCGCCAGCTTGTAGTCCTAAAAACAGACATGAGTTACCTCTGGTTCTGTCATGCAGGTGAAAGAGGACCCAAAAGCGACTTGGCGAAAACAGAGTCTTTAATCCAGTAAAGTAAATACAAACAAAAAACACAACTTTCACTCGAAATGACGAGGACAAACTGGAGACTCGATCTTGAACAGCAGGTGAACAGCAGGTTGCCTCGGGAAGGCACTTGAACCAGACAGACTCAGACACCTGCTCACCACGCAGCATCTGAGGAAAACACGACACGACAGGGCGATACACAAACACAGCACGGTGAATTCTAGACAAGGAACCGACAGGACAGGAACGGAACACAAAGGAAGAAATAGGGACTCTAATCAGGGGAAAGGATCGGGAACAGGTGTGGGAAGACTAAATGATTGATTAGGGGAATAGGAACAGCTGGGAGCAGGAACGGAACGATAGAGAGAAGAGAGAGCGAGAGAGTGAGAGAGGGAGGGGGAGAGAGAGGGATAGAAAGAGGGAAAGAACCTAATAAGACCAGCAGAGGGAAACGAATAGAATGGGAAGCACAGGGACAAGACAAGATAATAAATGACAAAACATGACAGTACCCCCCACTCACCGAGCGCCTCCTGGCGCACTCGAGGAGGAATCCTGGCGGCAACGGAGGAAATCATCAATGAGTGAACGGTCCAGCACGTCCCGAGACGGAACCCAACTCCTCTCCTCAGGACCGTAACCCTCCCAATCCACTAAGTATTGGTGACCCCGTCCCCGAGAACGCATGTCCATGATCTTATGTACCTTGTAAATAGGTGCGCTCTCGACAAGGACGGGAGGGGGAGGGAAGACGAACGGGGGTGCGAAGAAAGGGCTTGACACAGGAGACATGGAAGACAGGATGGACGCGACGAAGATGTCGCGGAAGAAGCAGTCGCACAGCGACAGGATTGACGACCTGGGAGACACGGAACGGACCAATGAACCATGGAGTCAACTTACGAGAAGCTGTCGTAAGAGGAAGGTTGCGAGTGGAAAGCCACACTCTCTGGCCGCAACAATACCTTGGACTCTTAATCCTGCGTTTATTGGCGGCTCTCACAGTCTGTGCCCTGTAACGGCAAAGTGCAGACCTCACCCTCCTCCAGGTGCGCTCACAACGTTGGACAAACGCTTGAGCGGAGGGAACGCTGGACTCGGCAAGCTGGGATGAGAACAGAGGAGGCTGGTAACCCAGACTACTCTGAAACGGAGATAACCCGGTAGCAGACGAAGGAAGCGAATTGTGAGCGTATTCTGCCCAGGGGAGCTGTTCTGCCCAAGACGCAGGGTTTCTGAAAGAAAGGCTGCGTAGTATGCGACCAATCGTCTGATTGGCCCTCTCTGCTTGACCGTTAGACTGGGGATGAAACCCGGAAGAGAGACTGACGGACGCACCAATCAAACGACAGAACTCCCTCCAAAACTGTGACGTGAATTGCGGGCCTCTGTCTGAAACGGCGTCTAACGGGAGGCCATGAATTCTGAATACATTCTCGATAATGATTTGTGCCGTCTCCTTAGCGGAAGGAAGTTTAGCGAGGGGAATGAAATGTGCCGCCTTAGAGAACCTATCGACAACCGTAAGAATCACAGTCTTCCCCGCAGACAAAGGCAGACCGGTAATGAAGTCTAGGGCGATGTGAGACCATGGTCGAGAAGGAATGGGGAGCGGTCTGAGACGACCGGCAGGAGGAGAGTTACCCGACTTAGTCTGCGCGCAGTCCGAACAAGCAGCCACGAAACGGCGCGTGTCACGCTCCTGAGTCGGCCACCAAAAGCGCTGGCGAATAGACGCAAGAGTGCCTCGAACACCGGTATGACCAGCTAACTTGGCAGAGTGAGCCCACTGAAGAACAGCCAGACGAGTGGAAACAGGAACGAAAAGGAGGTTACTAGGACAAGCGCGCGGCGACGCAGTGTGCGTGAGTGCTTGCTTAACCTGTCTTTCAATTCCCCAGACTGTTAACCCGACAACACGCCCATAAGGAAGAATCCCCTCGGGATCAGTAGAAGCCACAGAAGAACTAAACAGACGGGATAAGGCATCAGGCTTGGTGTTCTTGCTACCCGGACGGTAAGAAATCACAAACTCGAAACGAGCGAAAAACAACGCCCAACGAGCTTGACGGGCATTAAGTCGTTTGGCAGAACGGATGTACTCAAGGTTCTTATGGTCTGTCCAAACGACAAAAGGAACGGTCGCCCCCTCCAACCACTGTCGCCATTCGCCTAGGGCTAAGCGGATGGCGAGCAGTTCACGGTTACCCACATCATAGTTGCGCTCAGATGGCGACAGGCGATGAGAAAAATAAGCGCAAGGATGAACCTTATCGTCAGACTGGAAGCGCTGGGATAGAATGGCTCCCACGCCTACCTCTGAAGCGTCAACCTCGACAATGAATTGTCTAGTGACGTCAGGAGTAACGAGGATAGGAGCGGACGTAAAACGTTCTTTTAGAAGATCAAAAGCTCCCTGGGCGGAACCGGACCACTTAAAACACGTCTTGACAGAAGTAAGAGCTGTGAGAGGGGCAGCAACTTGACCGAAATTACGAATGAAACGCCGATAGAAATTAGCGAAACCTAAAAAGCGCTGCAACTCGACACGTGACCTTGGAACGGGCCAATCACTGACAGCTTGGACCTTAGCGGAATCCATCTGAATGCCTTCAGCGGAAATAACGGAACCGAGAAAAGTAACGGAGGAGACATGAAAAGAGCACTTCTCAGACTTTACGTAGAGACAATTCTCTAAAAGGCGCTGTAGAACACGTCGAACGTGCTGAACATGAATCTCGAGTGACGGAGAAAAAATCAGGATATCGTCAAGATAGACAAAAACAAAGATGTTCAGCATGTCTCTCAGAACATCATTAACTAATGCCTGAAAAACAGCTGGCGCATTGGCGAGACCAAACGGCAGAACCCGGTACTCAAAATGCCCTAACGGAGTGTTAAACGCCGTTTTCCACTCGTCCCCCTCTCTGATGCGCACGAGATGGTAAGCGTTACGAAGGTCCAACTTAGTAAAGCACCTGGCTCCCTGCAGAATCTCGAAGGCTGATGACATAAGGGGAAGCGGATAACGATTCTTAACCGTTATGTCATTCAGCCCTCGATAATCCACGCAGGGCGCAGAGTACCGTCCTTCTTCTTAACAAAAAGAACCCCGCCCCGGCCGGAGAGGAAGAAGGCACTATGGTACCGGCGTCAAGAGACACAGACAAATAATCCTCGAGAGCCTTACGTTCGGGAGCCGACAGAGAGTATAGTCTACCCCGAGGAGGAGTGGTCCCCGGAAGGAGATCAATACTACAATCATACGACCGGTGAGGAGGAAGGGAGTTGGCTCGGGACCGACTGAAGACCGTGCGCAGATCATGATATTCCTCCGGCACTCCTGTCAAATCGCCAGGTTCCTCCTGAGAAGTAGGGACAGAAGAAACGGGAGGGATGGCAGACATTAAACACTTCACATGACAAGAAACGTTCCAGGATAGGATAGAATTACTAGACCAATTAATAGAAGGATTATGACATACTAGCCAGGGATGACCCAAAACAACAGGTGTAAACGGTGAACGAAAAATCAAAAAGAAATAGTCTCACTGTGGTTACCAGATACTGTGAGGGTTAAAGGTAGTGTCTCAAATCTGATACTGGGAAGATGACTACCATCTAAGGCGAACATGGGCGTAGGCTTCTCTAACTCTCTGAAAGGAATGTCATGTTTCCGAACCCATGCTTCGTCCATGAAACAACCCTCAGCCCCAGAGTCTATCAAGGCACTACATGTAGCACCCGAACCGGTCCAGCGTAGATGGACCGACAAAGTAGTACAGGATCTTGATGGAGAGACTTGAGTAGTTGCGCTCACCTGTAGCCCTCCGCTTACAGATGAGCTCTGGCTTTTACTGGACATGAATTAACAAAATGTCCAGCAACTCCGCAATAGAGGCACAGGCGGTTGGTGATCCTCCGTTCCCTCTCCTTAGTCGAGATGCGAATCCCTCCCAGCTGCATGGGCTCAGACTCTGAGCCAGAGGAGGGAGATGGTTGCGATGCGGAGCAGGGAAACACCGTTGATGCGAGCTCTCTTCCACGAGCCCGGTGACGAAGATCTACCCGTCGTTCTATGCGGATGGCGAGAGCAATCAAAGAGTCCACATCTGAAGGAACCTCCCGGGAGAGAATCTCATCCTTAACCACTGCGTGGAGTCCCTCCAGAAAACGAGCGAGCAGCGCCGGCTCGTTCCACTCACTAGAGGCAGCAAGAGTGCGAAACTCAATAGAATAATCCGTTATGGACCGTTCACCTTGGCATAAGGAAGCCAGGGCCCTAGAAGCCTCCCTACCAAAAACTGAACGGTCAAAAACCCGAATCATCTCCTCTTTAAAGTTCTGGAACTTGTTAGAGCAATCAGCCCTTGCCTCCCAGATAGCTGTGCCCCATTCTCGAGCCCGGCCAGTAAGGAGTGAAATGACGTAAGCAACCCGAGCTCTCTCTCTAGAGTATGTGTTGGGTTGGAGAGAGAACACAATCTCACACTGCGTGAGAAAGGAGCGGCACTCAGTGGGCTGCCCGGAGTAGCAAGGTGGGTTATTAACCCTAGGTTCTGGAGGCTCGGCAGGCCAGGAAGTAACAGGTGGCACGAGACGTAGACTCTGGAACTGTCCAGAGAGGTCGGAAACCTGAGCGGCCAGGTTCTCCACGGCATGGCGAGCAGCAGACAATTCCTGCTCGTGTCTGCCGAGCATGGCTCCTTGGATCTCGACGGCAGTGTAACGAGCGTCTGAAGTCGCTGGGTCCATTCCTTGGTCGGTTCCTTCTGTCATGCAGGTGAAAGAGGACCCAAAAGCGACTTGGCGAAAACAGAGTCTTTAATCCAGTAAAGTAAATACAAACAAAAAACACAACTTTCACTCGAAATGACGAGGACAAACTGGAGACTCGATCTTGAACAGCAGGTGAACAGCAGGTTGCCTCGGGAAGGCACTTGAACCAGACAGACTCAGACACCTGCTCACCACGCAGCATCTGAGGAAAACACGACACGACAGGGCGATACACAAACACAGCACGGTGAATTCTAGACAAGGAACCGACAGGACAGGAACGGAACACAAAGGAAGAAATAGGGACTCTAATCAGGGGAAAGGATCGGGAACAGGTGTGGGAAGACTAAATGATTGATTAGGGGAATAGGAACAGCTGGGAGCAGGAACGGAACGATAGAGAGAAGAGAGAGCGAGAGAGTGAGAGAGGGAGGGGGAGAGAGAGGGATAGAAAGAGGGAAAGAACCTAATAAGACCAGCAGAGGGAAACGAATAGAATGGGAAGCACAGGGACAAGACAAGATAATAAATGACAAAACATGACAGGTTCCTTCAGACATTCCTATGGGGGAAAGGAATGGGGAAAGAATGGGATTTGGGGGATAAACACTGAAAATAAGGTCTGAGACCTTAAGCGTTGAGTTCTATGAGATATCAGCCAGGTAACATGACCTTTATGATTTATGAAGCCTATGTGCTTTATGTGCTGACGTTAGCTGATGAAGATGATCTCCTAGAACAAAACAAAAAGATTTCTTAAGCCTGTGTTTACCACAGACCTTATTTTCAGCGTTTATACTAAAACCATCCAAAAACCCCATTCATAAACGTTGTCCAACGAGCCATGGCGGAGTAAGTGTCTACATAAAGACACCTTTACTATTGCTCTCTAGTGTTAACAGGCAGATCTAAGGGTATGGAGGGCAACGAGCTTCCCATCTCACAGTCCCAGACATTCATCTTTGAAATGTTGGTATATAACTGATTTCAACATGACTTAATAAAACAGAGGATTATGGTTGGCCTTCTGTCGATACGATGCAAAGCTGTAGATTGTTATTTTTCCACTTGTGCTATAATTATGGCCACTTTTTAACCAATAAACAAGGTGAAGTAGCACTTCAAAACTGCACTAAGCTCACACAAAACTCACGGTCAATGGTGTGCGTACTGGTAGCGGAGTCAGGTGAGCAGAGAGTTGTGAACAGGGGCACACTTTGAGGCAGGAGAAACCAACAGATGGACGCCACTGCGTCAAAACCTCCAGCCATTTGGCAAGAGTGCAAAACGAGCAAACAGTCACAATAATTATGTTCAAACAAATAAACATACCTCGTGACAAAACACGGAATATACGAACACCAGTCTGGTGCGTCAAACATGACACGTAACAAACAATATCACACAAAGACATGAGGGGGAACAGAGGAATAAATACATGCAGTGTGATTGGGAAATACAAACCTGTTGTGCAAAACAAGACAAAACAAATGGATACATGAAAAATGGAGCAGCGATGGCTAGAAAGCTGGTGACGTCGACCGCCGAACGAACAAAGAGAGGAGAACACCGCCCGAACAAGGAGAGGAGAACGCCGCCCGAACAAGGAGAGGAGCCGACTTCGGCGGGAAGTCGTGACACTCACACCAAAAAAACTGCAGTGTGAGCAAAATAAATAACCACCCAGATCAAACTGAAATTAATACAGTTTTACTTTGCTGATAGGCTGAAAACTGTGATGCAAACAACCTTACAAGCAATTAAGCTACAGATAGATGTTGTTTGCGTCAGATTTTGCCAAATGGAAACCAGAAAACAAATTTGAAATCCACTGCTGTATACTCTGTAGGTGCCATCGAAGACATCTGTGATCACCAAGGAGAGAAACCACTTGTTTTAGCCGAAAAAGACAAGCGGAAAAGTTTCATGATTGCTCAAACTTATAAATGTTGCAGGGTTTAAACAGGATCAAAGACTTATCCAAGTCTTATCTCAGCTGTTTGCATCACATGTTGATGGGGACTGTGCTCATTGCATTGCTGTAAAAAGTATATGGTTTCATAGGCACTTACTTCCTGATTATTGTCCAATAGGAGACATGAAGATATCAGAGGAAGATGTTAGTTAGATAGATGGTTAGAGCAACATATCTGGGCCACCTGCCCTATAGATCGGTAACCACAGGGGTACATTCGTGAGCCTGGGGTTATGGAGAGTTCACCTATGATGAGTCATAATGACTATGTTTATTACTGCTCAGATGGGATGACCTCTGACCTCTATACTTCAGAATCAAATAATACAGGCACCAACAGTTGCTTGCTTTTAAAAACAAGCTTTTATTATCAAATCGCAATTTTTTCATCACACAACGGCATCAAAAATGAAGCATGAGAAATGATTGTCAATGTTGTAAACACTGTTAGAAACATCAGTATCCTAATTTCTCAACATCCTCTTCGCAATGTGTTCTATTCTTATTTTGATGTGCAGCATAATTATTTAGGTACAGTACATATGGGGAGAACACCATACTTGGTTATGTCTCCAAAAAAGCCACAGTATAATATTTTCAGCCACTCAGTCTGTTGATTACCTCTGGCTGAGGGGATTCTCGACTGGAAATCATGTGATTCAAACAGGAAATGCATTAGCAACTTTATAAACCTCGAAACCAAAGATGTGGAAACAAATATGTTGATGGTGGGAAAAGATATTGCCATGTACTGTATTTTTGAAGAAGAAAAAAATTGTACAACATTAACATGTGATTACAAAAGCTTAAAAATAAATCATATTTGTTAAAAAAATAAAATATACTCTTATTTGTTATTTGTCTATGAGGACTAGCACCATGGCATCCACATATTTACTGTATGTACGTACATTTGTGATCATATCTAAGATAGTACATTGTACCTTTATACAGCACACAGTACCTACACATCATATATATAGATGGATCCATTTCGGGAGATGGACTACATGCTTTAAAGAACTTACTTAAGGCATTGGAAATGAGTAAGTAGCCTATGATAGCTGATGAATTCCTGTTATGCAATTATTACAAACCCCTCAGTAATTATTTAAACAGTATTGAATGTTAGAGAATAATTCAAGAATAATGTATTCACACAGCAAAAACAGTAAATTGTGACATATCACACATCTGAAAGCAAGAAGTGACCGCAACACAACCAAGTGTAAAAACAGTTTGGAAAGAAAGAAATGTGGGCAAGAAAAACAGAAGTAATGTCTCCACTTCCTGGAAACAGACACTATGTACTGACACGCATCAACATGCAACACACAGCTGTAACTGTAACTAAGACAACATGATTCAACATGTCTGTCATCTGTGTCAACTCTGGGCCTCTCAGGGGTTGATTCCCAATAATCTTTTCTTTCCCCTGAAGCATGCACTTGTTCAATACTCTCCACATATATGTCAAAGCATTGGATTGGTGTAGGATTGGTTTCGGCATCCTTTTCAAATCCATGACTGAACACTTCAAGAGAACGGAGAGATTTGAGCAAAGCACCAGTGATTCAACTCAGACTCCCAGTGATTCAACTCTCAGGCTCCTTCTATTCTACCATATTCTATCTAGACAGTACCTTGCTCACTGTCCTTTCCGTACACTGGCATACATACAATACTCCTCCTCAGGCATGTCTACCTTCCTCCTGGGACCCTCTAATATTGTAATCTGTCCATACTCCACCTCCACCGGCTGCTGGGGACCACACGCTTCGTTGACTTGCCCATATTCCACCTCCGCCGGCGCCTCCCTCTCCTTCTGTCTCATTTCCTGCCTCAGTATCCTGACATCAGCGTATTCCACATCCTGGCTGTCACCCTTAACTGTGGAAAGAGAGATAACTAGAGTGAGAGAGAGATAAAGGGGAGAGAGAGAGGCAGAGAGTGAGAGAGAGGAGAAAGAGAGAGAGAGAGAGAGACATAAAGAGAGAGAGAAAGAGAGGCAGAGAGAGAGAGAGAAAGAGAGGCAGAAAGAGAGACAGAAAGAGAGACAAAAAGAGAGACAGAAAGAGAGAGAGGCAGAAAGAGAGAGAGGCAGAAAGAGAGAGAGACAGAAAGAGAGAGAGACAGAAAGAGAGCGAGAAAGAGAGAGAGAGAGCAAAATAGAGAGAGCAGAGGTCACGATCAGATGAGCTCCTGCATTTTCAGCATTTTCTTTAACTTCTTGCGACTAGGTGGCGCTATTAATTTTTTGGGGATGAAAACATTCCCGTTTAAAACAAGATATTTTGTCATGAAAAGATGCTCGACTATGCATATAATTGACACAAAAAAATAAAAAAACAAAAACAAAATCAGACGTTTCCAAAACTGCAAAGATATTGTCTGTGAGTGCCACAGAACTGATGTTACAGGCGAAACCCAGATAAAAATCCAACCAGGAAGTGTCGCATTTTTTGAAACCGCCTCATGCCAATGACTCCTTATATGGCTGTGAATGAGCTACGAATGAGCTTACATTTTCCACGTATTCCCCAAGGTGTCTACAGCATTGTGACGTCTTTTTAGGCATTTCCATTGAAGAATGGCTGTAAGGGACCATATATAGCATGTGGTCACATGGTGTCTCCCGCAGAAAATCCTGCGTAAAATACTGAGGTAGCCATTTTTCCAATCGTTTCTTATGAGAAACCAATTGCCTCGACAGATATATTATCGAATATATATGTTAAAAACACCTTGAGGATGGATCCTAATGTCACGGTTTTCTAATGAAGGAGAGTCGGACCAAACTGCAGCGTGTCGATTTCGATCCATGTTTATTAAACAAACGTAAAACACGACTAAACACGAACACTACAAAACAATAAACGAAACGAAAACCGAAAACAGCCTATACATGTGTCATCTAACATCTAACAATGACATCAAGACACTCAGGACAATCACCCACAATACAACCAAAGAATATGGCTGCCTAAATATGGTTCCCAATCAGAGACAACGATAAACACCTGCCTCTGATTGAGAACTACTTCAGACAGCCATAGACTCTCCTAGAACACCCCACTAAGCTACAATCCCACTAAGCTACACACCACATACAAAACCCCATGTCACACCCAGGCCTGACCAAAACATGAAGAAAAACACAAAATACTTCGACCAGGGCGTGACACCTAAACAACGATTGCCATGTTTCTGTCGATATTATGGAGCAAATTTTGAAAAAAAGTTTGCCATTATAGTTGTAGCATTTTCCGGTCGATTTGATGAAGAAACGGGAGCTATTTCGCCTACAAAAATAATATTTTTGGAAAAAAGGAAAATTTGCTATCTAACTGGGAGTCTCCTGAGTGAAAGCATCTGAAGTTCTTCAAAGGTAAATGATTTAATTTGGTTGCTTTTCTTATTTTCGTGAAAATGTTGCCTGCTGCCAGCAGAGCCTAGCATAGCATTATGCCATGATAAACTTACACAAATGCTTGTCTAGCGTTGGCTGTAACGCATATTTTGAAAATCTGAGATGACAGTGTTGTTAACAAAAGGCTAATCTTGTGTTTGAATATATTTATTTAATTTAATTTGCGATTTTCATGAATAGGAAAAGTTTCTATGGGTATTTATGTCCGCTGCGTTATGGTAATGCATTTGAGGCTATGATTACTCCCCCGGATACGGGATTGCTCGTCGCAAGAGGTTAAAAAAGATAGATTTAGAGTTAGATAAACTTTGATTTTTTGTCAGGAACACCTACAGGATGCTATCCTCTACAACATAACCCTCACTTCAAATCAAAACTTAAAACCTACAACCTGATTTTGGATGGAATTACGGAATCACCTGGAAGGTTCACAACTACCAAGGATTATTATTCTATACAGCAAATTATCTGGAAAACAACAGAAACCTGAAAACACCACCCAACCTGGAACTAAGTGAGTAATGTTTAGTCTGAAACTGTATTCTATTTCCAAAAGCAAAAAAGAAAAATACACAACATTACTTTATAAGGACTGAATGCTAACATAATTCTGCCAAGCTTGATACAGCTTCAACTAGCACTGACGTGTCAAGTGAGAGGTGTCAAAGCCCATTAGCCAAACAATGGCAGGAGAGTCAAACAGTCTACTCCAACCAAATGGAGAGGCCTTAGAAGCTCCCTCCCGCTGTTCAGAGGTAATTCAAATACAGTACCCTGTGTATGTAAAGAATGATAAGGCAAGAAAAGATTACAAAATGAAGCTCCTTATGGAAAATTTGCTGACTATTACAAAAATGGGAACATCAGCAACCTTATCTTCCAAACAAACCATCCCCTGGCATGGCACAGTGCTATATTAGCACACTACCCCTTTGTTTAAGAGAGGAGGGGTTAACGAGGGGTGGAACCTCAGGATACTTGACAACGAGGACTGAGTCAGCTAATATAAACCTCTATAAGTCCGGAACAGTAATGGTACAGGTTAACCCCAAACAGTTTCAGCTAGACTTTCACCAAATTAAAGAATTAGGAGAAGCTCTCCCTTGATAAAGATACCACCACCCTGGGCGTGTCAGACCAGACCTCTTCATTATATAATACCACAAACGAGCAACCCCAGCGGACAGTCAACCTCCCAGCACAGATTGCTACTCCCTCATTGAAATGAAGGATAAATTCACCCAGCAGGAGGTAAGGCAGGTGGAGCTGGAACAGCAGGTGATTACACTCCAGTCAGCACAGACCCAGACAACAGTCCAGCACAACAACACTCCCTTAACCAGACCCGGAGAGCTGGAGGTGGAGAAAGACATATCTGCACTCTGGACTTTAGTGAGACAACTTCAACAGGAGAAAGAGCAGGAGCAGAACAGAGCAGACTGCTGGAGGATAGGGTGAGGGGGATGGAGGAGAGGTTGAGGGGGCTGGAGGAGAGGTTGAGGGGGATGGCGTGTGACAGAGAAAAACCCACTAGAGAGGTGGCTACCCCCGCAGAGAAGCCAGCAGAACAGCCCACCTCAGCACCCAACAAAAGTCTCGACACCACAGCAGAACAGTCCACACCAGACCCTGACCATAAGAGTCGACCTTACAGCAGAACAGACAAAAGAAAAACTCCAAGCCCAGCGGCTCTCACCCCCTCTGAGCACCCCCACTGTCAGCCACCCTGATAGCCCTTCTGACAACCCCCCCACACCCACTGAGGACAAACACAAGACACAGATTGTACTCCTTATGGACTCAAATGGTAAATATATAGAAGAAAAAAAACTTTTTCCCAAACACAGTGTGTCTAAGCTCTGGTGTCCAAACACCCAGCGCGCCCTCGACCTTCTGTCTGAGGACCACCTAGGGTCACCCAGCCACATAATAATACACACAGGCACAAACGACTTGAGAGCACAGCAGGAAAGGGTGGCCACAGCACTGAAGGGAGTGATTGAAAAGGATTCTTCTACTTTCCCCAATGCACAAGTGGTTATCTCCACCCTGCTACCACGAAAATACTTCCACCCTGCCACAATACAGTGGGTAAACACAAGTATTTCTCGTGACTGTGCCTCAAAACCAAAACCACCACTCCACCCTGGACTTGAACAGCCTCTATGACTAGGTCTACCTCTACAAGGCAGCAGTGCCCACCTTTGCCTGGGCTCTAAAGGACATCGCTCTCAAACATATCCCCAACACTTCACACAGGAGCAACAGATCAATAGACACCCCACCCAGACCAGCGAGACACCCTCCAACACCTGCAGGACCCCCCCCAGGACCTACACATAGAGGACCCACGCCAAGAGGACTTACATCCAGACCACAGCACCCCCAGACACATCCACACCCCCACAAATCAACACCCCCCCCACGTCAACCATGCCCACAACCCATTTAGACCCCCTCAGATCAGACCTATGCCACTCCTGCCCACTCCATGCACCCCACCCCCGCAAAGAGGGCCTCAACATGGAAGTCACACATACGCCCAGGCTGTGAACAGGCAAACAGGCCCAACCCAAACTCTTACACTAGCCCAAGCCAATGGCCTGTACCAGATGCTCAGCAGGCTCTGCTCATACTTACTGGCCTGAGGTCAAACCACATGACCTACAACATTGGGCACTTTATATAACACAACGTCTTTGCTCTCTAATTCCTGGAATATCCAAGGCCTGTGGTCATCTGCCTTTGGCCTAAAGAGCAGGAACCTGTACTTCATCTACAAGAAACCTGGTATAGAGGAGACGGACACACTGGTTACCCTCTAGGTTACAGGGAGCTGGTAGTCCCATCCACCAAACTACCAGGTGTGAAACAGGGATGGGATTCAGGGCGTATGCTAATTTGGTATAGAGCAGACCTAACTCACTCAATTTAAATGAATCAAAACTGGAACATTTTACATTTGGCTAGAAATTCAAAAGGAAATAATCTTAAAACTTCCTATTGATAGGGGGAAGCATTTTCACGTTTGGATGAAGAGCGTGCCCAGAGTAAACTGCCTCCTACTCAGTCCCAGATGCTAATATGTGCATATAGTAGTATTGGATAGAAAACACTCTGAAGTTTCTAAAACTATTTGAATGATGTCTGTGAGTATAACAGAACTCATATGGCAGGCAAAAACCTGAGAAAAAAATCCAACCAGGAAGTGGGAAATTTGAGGTTTGTGGGTTTTCAACTCAGCCCCTATTGAATATACAGTGGGATATGGGTCAGTGTGCACTTCCTAAGGCTTCCACTCGATGTCAAGCATCTTTATAACATTGTTTCAGGCTTCTACAGTAAAGGAGGGGGGAATGAGAGGGGATTGAGTCAGAGGTCTGCCAGCAGCCTCGGCCTCGTGACTCGCGGTCATGAGAAAGTTACCTCTCGTTCCATTGCTTTTCTACAAACAAATGAATTCTCCGGTTGGGACATTATTGAACATTTATGATAAAAACATCCTAAAGATTGATTCTATACATCGTTTGATTTGTTTCTATGACCAATAATATACCTTTTTGGAATTTTCGTCCGACATTTCTGCTGAACTCGTCCGCGCCTCGTTGTTTACTAAATGCCCTAACAAAAGAAGGAATTTGGACATAAATTATTAACTTTATCAAACATTTATTGTGGAACTGGGATTCCTGGGAGTGCATTCTGACGAAGATCATCAAAGGTAAGTTAATATTTATAATGCTATTTCTGACTTATGTTGACTCCAACATGGTGGATATATTCTTGGGTTGTGTATGTCGTCTGAGTGCCGTACTCAGATTATTGCATGGTTAGCTTTTTCCGTAAAGTTTTTTTGAAATCTGACACAGCGGTTGCATTGAGGAGAAGTATATCCTTAAATCTGTGATGAACACTTGTATCTTTTATTAATTTTTATTATGAGTATTTCTGTGATTTGATTTGGCTCTGTGCAAATTAACGAGATGTTTGAGGCAAAGCCAAATGTAAACTGAGGTTTTTGGGTATAAATATGAACTTGATCGAACAAAACATACATGTATTGTGTAACATGTTGTCCCGGGAGTGTCATCTGATGAAGAATATCAAAGGTTAGTGATTCATTTGATCAATATTCCTGCTTCTTGTGACTCCTCTCTTTGCTTGGAAAATTGCTGTATGCTTTCTGTGACTAGTTGCTGACCTAACATAATGATATGTTCGGCTTTCGCCGAAAAGCTTTTTTGAAATCGGACACTGTGGTTGGATTAACAAGAATTTTATCTTTAAAATGGTGCCTAATACTTGTATGTTTGAGAAAATTAAATTTTGAGATTTCTGTTGATTGAATTTGGCGCCCTGCAATTTCATTGGCTATTTGCGAGGGGTTCCGCTAGCGGAACTGGGTCCAGTCCTAGAAAGGTTAACAGAGAAGTGTCCTTCTGTGTGCTACCTACAGTTGTAGTCAGAAGTTTACACACACTTATGTTGGAGTCATTAAAACTCATTTTTCAACCACTCCACAAATTTATTGTTAACTAACTATAGTTTTGGCAAGTCGGTTAGGACGTCTACTTTGTGCATGACACAAGTAATGTTTCCAACAATTGTTTACAGACAGATTATTTCACTGTATCACAATTCCAGTGGGTCAGAAGTTTACATACACTAAGTTGACTGTGCCTTTAAACAGCTTGGAAAATTCCATAAAATTATGTTATGGCTTTAGAAGCTTCTGTTAGGCTAAATGACATAATTTGAGTCAGTTGGAGGTGTACCTGTGGATGAACTTCAAGGCCTACCTTCAAACGTAGTGCCTCTTTCTTGACATCATGGAAAAATCTAAAGAAATCAGCCAAGACCTCAGAAAAAAGATTATAGACCTCCACAAGTCTGGTTAAAACCTGTTAGGGCTCATGCGAATTTTCGCAGCTTTTTGTTAAAAATCTCGCAACATTTCAGCGCCCTGCTACTCATGCCAGGAATATACTATATGCATATGATTAGTATGTGTGGATAGAAAACACCCAGACGTTTATAAAACTGGTTAAATCACGGCTGTGACTATAACAGAACGTGTGTTTCATCGAAAAGTGCAGGAAAATCTGATCACTGAAAATGGGAAAATATATCAATGCGCCACTTCAACCAATTCTTAAAAGTGAACCACATTAAATGGGGCCGAGGTTGCAATACCTACAGGTTCTACACGATGTCAACAGTCTTGTCATTTGCCTACTATTTGTTTCTTGGTCAAACAGATGCAAGGCAGCCACTTTCTTCCGGTCTCCGACCGGATATTTTGGTTGAGATTTACCCGGACATTATTTCCAGACGGACAGCTATAGAATATACATCGCCTCGTGATCAATTTGATCGCTTATTAACGTTTACTAATACCTAAAGTTGCATTACAAAAGTATTTCGAAGTGTTTTGTGAAAGTTTATCGTCAACTTTTTTAATTAAAAAAAATGACGTTACGTTATCAAACTCAGTTTTTTCCTTGATTACACAGTCTTCATAGATCGATATCTAGGCTATATATGGACCGATTTAATCGAAAAAAGACCCAATACTCATGTTTATGGGACATCTCGGAGTGCCAAGAAAGACGCTCGTCAAAGGTAATGAATGTTTTATATTTTATTTCTGCGTTTTGGGTAGCGCCGGCTACCGCAAAATCTGTCGTGTTAGGTGACGTTGCAGTATTTTGGGGGTACATGCTATCAGATAATAGCTTCTCATGCTTTTGCCGAAAATCATTTTACAAATCTGACTTGGTGGATAGATTCACAACGAGTGTAGCTTTAATTCATTACCCTGCATGTGTATTTTAATGAACGTTTGAGTTTTAACTAGTACTATTAGCATTTAGCGTAGCGCATTTGCATTTCCAGATGTCTAGATGGGACGCCTGTGTGTCAGGTAGGAGCAAGAGGTTAAGTCATGCCAATAAAGCTAATTTAATTGACAGAGAGAGACAGAGACAGAGAGACAATGTGAGACACTATGAGAGAGACAGAAAGAGACAGCGAGACAGAGAGACAGAGAAAGAGACAGCGAGACACGGACACACAGAGAAAGAGATAGAGAGACAGAGACCGCGAGAGAGACAGAGACCGCGAGAGAGAGAAACCGAGAGAGAGACCGCGAGAGAGAGAGAGAGACCACGAGAGAGAGAGACCGCGAGAGAGAGAGAGACCACGAGAGAGAGAGAGAGACCGCGAGAGAGAGAGACCGCGCGAGAGAGAGACAGAGAAAGAGACAGCGAGACAGACACACAGAGAAAGAGACAGAGAGACAGAGACCGCGAGAGACAGAGACCGCGCGAGAGAGACAGACCGTGCGCGAGAGAGAGACCGCGCGAGAGAGAGAGAAACCGCGAGAGAGAGAGAGAGAGAGACCGCGAGAGAGAGAGAGACCGAAAGAGAGAGAGACCGCGAGAGAGAGAGAGAGACACCGAGAGAGAGAGACCGCGAGAGAGAGAGAGAGAGAGAGAGAGAGAGAGAGAGAGAGAGAGAGAGAGAGACCGCGAGAGAGAGAGAGACCACGAGAGATAGAGAGACCACGAGAGAGAGAGACCGAGAGAGACTGCGAGAAAGAGAGAGACCGCGAGAGAGAGAGAGACCACGAGAGAGAGAGAGACCGTGAGAGATAGACTGCGAGAGAGAGAGACCGCGAGAGAGAGACAGAGCGAGAGAGAGACAGAGAGAAAAAGCGAGTGTGACAGAGAGACAGAGAGAAAAAGCGAATGACAGAGAGAAAGAGAGAGAGAGACAGAGTAACACAGACAGAGAGAGAGAGAGAGAGAGAGAGAGAGAGAGAGAGAGAGAGACTGCGATAGAGAGACTGCGAGAGAGAGAGACTGCGAGAGAGAGAGACTGCGAGAGAGAGAGAGACTGCGAGAGAGAGAGAGACTGCGAGAGAGAGAGAGACCGCGAGAGAGAGACCGCGAGAGAGAGACCGCGAGAGAGAGACCGCGCGAGAGAGAGACCGCGCGAGAGAGAGACCGCGCGAGAGAGAGAGTCCGCGAGAGAGTCCGCGAGAGAGAGCGAGAGAGAGACAGAGAGTGAAAGACAGAGACACAGGAAAACCTGGCTCTCAGAGAGAGAGAGAGACAGAGCGAGAGAGACACAGAGACAAAGAGAGAGAGGAGAGAGAGAGGGGGAGAGGGAGAGAGAGACAGACAATGAGTTAGAGTGAGAGACAGAGAGTGACAGGGAGAGAGAGAGCGCGAGAGAGAGACAGAAAGAGAGAAATTATGTCTAAATATCTCCCTGACAGACTGACATGGTCAATTGTAGTAATTGAGTAAAATGAAGATCTACAGTTAAATGTCCTCTAACCTTGAGGCTTTGAAGGTGGTTTATTTTTCTTCTGGACACAGTAAACTGCCAACACCATCAATAAGACAAGGACAACTCCTGCCAGAGACCCTGCTGCCATCCCTATGTACTTTGTGGCTAAGAGAGGAAGCAGACACAACAACGTATAAAAATGAAGATTGCTCCATTATAAAAACATCTTAATGATAATAATGATAATGATCAGACATCAGAATAAGCATGATCACTTACTAAAAATCCAAAGAGTCTGAGTGGTGTTAGTACAAGTGCTGTTAGTCAAGCCCTGGGTGTGATTGCTGGGTCTGGAGGTCATTAGGGTGTCATGCCCCGGGCCCTTACCAGTGAAGGTTTTACTGGTGGGAGACTCAGTCGTCACCGTTGTAGGCTCAACACACAGGGTATTACCAGTGGCATTCACCCACTCTGATATCTTTGTCCCGTTGGATAAGGTGCAGTTAACATATATCAGCACTGTAGGCAATCCAAACAACAGTAATCACATTCGTATCTGAATTACATGTAAATACTGGCAAATGGATAGTGCTGTTTCGAAACAGGTAAATTCTTATTGATATTATTTCTCATTGATATTGTTGATCAGAATGTTTTTTTAACAAAGTATATTAAACAGTAGATTACCTGGACAGTGTGAGATTCTCCTGCTGACAGTATTACGGTTGATGTTGTTTCTGACGGTACAGGTGAGATCTCCTGACAGGCCTTTCTTCAGAGTGATGGTGTTTGTCTTATTATCAGAAGAGGCATCAGTGTCGTTCAGCGTCTGTCCATCCAGAGTCCAGCTGTACTGGGGACCATCCCCCTCAGAGGAGCAGGACACCCTCATCTCTCCATGGGACAGACACTCAGAGGACAGCTGAGGACTGGACACTGGAGCTGTGGGGGAAGAAGGATACGTAACTGTAGTAAGAGGGAAAAACACATTATAACACAACACCAGCCATTCTTCTTTAAAGTCACAGAAACTACTGTAGTCAACAGGAGCAGCAGATTCATGACACATAATGACTGTATTTCAAATAACCAACAGATGATTTAATGTTGATGGATGTGGTTATGACTCTATGTATTTTCAGGAGACTATGATGTCAGCGTCAGTGGTGTATAGGTGAGGAAGGAGTCAAGCGCAGGAAACAGAAGTGAGTAAGAATAACGTACTTTACTCTGGAAAAATAACAGTACAATAAATCCATGTACGAGTAACAACTCCTAACACGCAAAAATAACACATAACAGGAACAATCACGCACAATACATAATGGGAACCAGGTGTCTACACTCAGGACATAACAAATGGAAGACAGAAACATGGATCGATGGCAGCTAGAAAGCCGGTGATGACGAGCGCCGAACACTGTCCGAACAAGGAGAGGCACCAACTTCGGCGGAGGTCGTAACATATGAAAATAAAAATGACTCCATGGTTACACATACAATGCATTTCTCATGATTTGTATTATTAGGTAGTCACATATCTGTAGTTTAGCCAGAGAAATAGCTTGTCAAAGTTATCATATGTAATAATTATTTTGCAAGTTATTATCTGGCAAGTTAGTTATTTACCTTCGATGAACAGTTGTAGTTCTCTGGTCTCTGATGATTTCCCATCTGAATCATATTTTTCGAGCAGGTATTCACCAGAATCATTCCTTCTTGTGTTATTTAACCTAAATGTCCCATTGTTTATAAAGAAGTGTAATCTGTCTTTAATGGGGGTGTCTCTTATTACCAGTGTGCCCTTCGTTTTCAGTATCTCTATTTTAGCAGCAGTTGAGCCTTTATAAAATGAGTAGTGATGATATGTCATGTTATCAGTCAGCTGGAGATAGACAGTTCCTCCCAGAGCTCCATAACACTGAGATCCATTCTGTCTAGCATCACAGGAAGTTTCCAAGCCTGAAGATCAAGAAGAAAAATAGACACTGTAGTGGCTATCACTGTTCTAACCCATGTCAAGTCATGTATCATTTTACAGATGAGGATATAAGCGACTAACAGTACAACCAAACCAACAGCATCAATGTGATAGGGATCATTAAGTCAGTGATCATTATCATGGGACAACTGTCTTCTACCGTGTTCTGAATATCGTCTATCACCATCCGTCATTTCTGCTACATGTATAGAAGACTCCTGATATTATATTCTGCATAAAAGAAGAGGGAAACCAACACATATAAAGATGTTTCTTACCATGAGACACTCCTGCTGAGATCACCAACAGTCCTAAAACAGCCTCCATGTCTCTTTACAACGCAGGGTCTCAGTTTATCAAATTAACTTTGGTACTTCAACAAAGTCCTCTATTTTCTATTCAGAGCTGCATTTCCGTAATCTGGCAATGTTTTACAGCACAAACAAAACCAATGCAAGGATAGTATGAGAGATAGCTGTTCCTGCCACTCAGAAGAATTCATCCAGTTTGTGAAGAGTAACAGAAGAAGTATAATTTTGACCCTAATCATTGGTTCTGACTCAGAGGAAAGAGGAAGGGCCACATCATCAAAGTCTCACTTCTTCATTATATAAATAGCCAGGCTGGCTACATGTCTCCTGTGTGATGGATTTAGACAGGATGTCAAGTATAGTATGTGATAAGTGACGCTACTTTTGAGTGTGAAGAAGAAATGTTGGAGCCTGAGAATATAACACCTCATCCTTTGTGTCAGGGCAGTGGTCAGCTCTCACACACTGCTGTCCAACACTGACATGAAGACACTACCTTCTTCACAATTAGTAGGCTCTTTCACTCCATTTTAGGTTGTAATAATTTAAAAAACAAATGAAGAAGTGAGAGAGAGGTAGAAAAACAGGTATTTGAGAGGAGGAGAGGTGAGGGAAATAAGAAGTGAAACAGGGAGGACCAGCAGATCAAAGTTCAATGTTTCCCTAATAGTGGTTTGTGACTCTCGGGTGTCTTCGACTGGCTGCATCTGATTCCTTTTGGGTTCCAGCTGTTGGCTCGACACAATACCATGTTGTAGATGGAAACGGTTAGTATGGCTGTATGTTGAGACTGTAAATGGTAAAAAAACATGTTAAACCTTTAATGAAGGACTCACTACGGCAAGTGTGTTGTTCATATACTTCACCGTAAGGATAGTATTAGCCAGGTGATGAGCGGTGCCTGGTTTCCTCCAGACGCGGCAGGCAGGCTCGAAGTCAGGGCTGACTGAATGGTCAGGCAGACGGGCTCAGTGTCATGGCAGGCAGAAAATGTCGGAACCGGGAATGCTAGAAAACAGAGACTAGGAAAAACAGTAGCATGAAAAACACGCTGGTAGGCTTGACAAGACAAGACGAACTGGCAACAGATAAACAGAGAACACAGGTATAAATGCACTGGGGATAATGGTGAAGATGAGCTACTCCTGGAGGTGGTGGAGACAAACAAAGACAAGTGAAACAGATCAAGGTGTTACACAGACAAACATATATGTTTCACAAAATGGAAAAAACTGTAGCCTCTTACTCAGGGCCACTAGGGCCGTTATTGGTGGGCCTTAGGGTGCCTGGCCCTGACTACGGTATCCCCTTGCCTGTCCAAATAAAGTATTTTTTATATTTATTGACTGAGACGGCCGCAGACAGAAAGACACATCAATCTCAGATCAATCTCAGGGGCGATAGTAGTTTCAGCCACTTGCGAATTGAAGGAAAGTTGGCGGTTGCACAGTACACTGTTCAGATTCTGGAAATATTTTGGACGAACATGCAAAGGTAACCTACTTTTTGAAGTGATTTATTTGGCAATCAGATTAATACATCAAGACTGGTTGTGTTCATGCCACTGTCACGCCCTGGTCATTATATTTTGTGTTTTTGGTATATGTTTAGGTAGCCAGGGTGTGACATGGGTTTATATGTTGTGTTTTCGTATTGGGGTTTGTAGTATTTGGGATTGTGTATGATTAGGGGTGTGTCTAGTTAGGCTTGGCTGCCTGCGGCGATTCTCAATTGGAGTCAGCTGCTTATCGTTGTCTCTGATTGGGAACCGTATTTAGGCAGCCTGAGTTCACGTTGTATTTTGTGGGTGTTTGTACCTGTCTCTGTGTTAGTCACAAGATAGGCTGTAATTAGTTCACGTTCAGTTTGTTGTTTTCTTATACAGTTATTTCATGTACCGCATTTATCTTCATTAAAGTCATGAGTAACCTACACGCTGCATTTCGGTCTGACTCTCTTCATACAACATCGTTACACTTTTTCCACATTTTGTTATGTTGCAGCCTTAATCTAAAAAATATATACACACAATATTCCATAATGACAAAGCAAAAACAGTTTTTAAATTTTAGCAAATTATTTAAAATAAGAATCTGAAATATCACATTTACATAGGTACTATTCAGGCCCTTTACTCAGTATTTTGTTGAAGCACCTTTGGCAGTGATTACAGCCTCGAGTCTTCTTGGGTATGATGCTACAAGCTTTGCACACCTGTATTTGGGTAGTTTCTCCCATTCTTCTCTGCAGATCCTCTCAAGCTCTGTCAGTTTGGATGTGGAGCGTTGCTGCACAGCTATTTTCAGGTCTCTCCAGAGATGTTCGATAGGGTTGAAGTCTGGGCTCTGGCTGGGCCACTCAAAGACATTCTGAGACTTTGCTCCATCCATCTTTCCCTCGATCCTGACTAGTCTCCCAGTCCATGTTGCTGAAAAACATCCCCACAGCGTGATGCTGCCACCATCATGCTTCACCGTAAGGATGGTGCCAGGTTTCCTCCAGACTTGTCAAAGAGTTCAATCTTGTTTCTCATGGCCCGAGAGTCCTTTAGGAGTCCTTTAGGTGAGAGTCCTTTAGGTGAGAGTCCTTTAGGTGCCTTTTGGCAACTCCAAGCTGTCTATCATGTGCCTTTTTCTGAGGAGTGACTTCCTTCTGGCCACTCTACCATAAAGGCCCGATTGGTGGAGTGCTGCAGAGATGTTTGTCCTTCTGGAAGGTTCTCCCATCTCCGCAGAGGAACTCTGGAGCTCTGTCAGAGTGATCATTGGGTTCTTGGTCACCTCCTTGACCAAGGACCGTCTCCCCCAATTGCTCAGTTTGGCCGGGCAGCAAGCTCTAGGAAGAGTCTTGGTGTTTCCAAACTTCTTCTATTTAAGAATGATGGAGGACACTGTGTTCTTGGGGACCTTCAATGCTGCAGATATTTTTTAGTACCCTTCCCGAGATCTGTGCCTTGACACAATCCTTTGTAAGAGCTCTACAGACAATTATTTTGACCTCATGGCTTGTTTTTTTCACTGGCATGCACTGTCAACTGTGGGACCTTATATAGACAGGTGTGTGCCTTTCCAAATCATGTCCAATCAAATGAATTTACCACAGGTGGACTACAATAAAGTTGTAGAAACATCTCAATGATGATCAATGGAAACAGGATGCACCTGAGCTCAATTTCGAGTCTCATTTGTAAATAAGGTATTTTTTTATTTTTATAAAATGTCATAACATTTCTAAAAACCTGTTGTTTTCACTTTGTCATTATGGGGTATTGTGTGTAGATTGATGAGGATTAAAATGATTTAATCCATTTAAGAATAAGGCTGTAACGTAACAAAATGTAGAGAATATAAAGGGTTCTGAATACTTCCGAATGAACTGTATATTAAATGTGTTAATTACACTGAGAACGTTGCAGTCAAAGTGACTGCTCATTGGCTTGAAGGGGGATCACCGAGGCCCAGTGGTTCTAGTATTTAAAAAAAAATGTGCAAACAAGTGCACACATTGGATATTACCATTAGACAGTTCTTCTGACATCAAAAGTCCAAACACCACAATCAGTGGATTCATTATTGAAGTTCCAAACTCGGATTACAAACTAAATCAACCTGCCACATCGTGTGACTAGAATGTTTGACCAAAACACGCAATATATTGTGTCATTTCAGGGAGGGGAAAGGAAGTGTTTGAATAACCTCTTGATCTCACTTCTTCATTTCACAGACCAATGCATGAAAATATACAACACAGGAGTAAGATACACCACACACACACACACACAAGTGAACAAGAGATCTGGAGAATAGATTTGCATGAGGACTGTAAGATCAAATGTGATACAGAAGAAAGTCACACTAAATTTAGTCTGCGAGAACTTGATGCCTAAAAATGAGAGAGACCGAATGAGAGAGAGAGAGAGATGCTAAGTTCCCAAAAAGCTACTGCAATGTTCGCATTTCATTGTTTGAAAAAAAATTCTGCTTAGTAAGAGCAGGAAGTTCCAAATCACCCTCACTAAAATATTAAATCTACACTACATGATTAAAAGTATGTGGACAACTGCACGTCCAACATCTCATTCAAAAATCATGGGCATTATAATGGAGTTGTTCCCCCCTTTGGTGCTATAACAGCCTCCACTCTTCTAGGAAGGCTTTCCACTAGATGTTGGAACATTGCTGCGGGGACTTGCTTCTCTTCAGCCACAAGACCATTAGTGAGGTTGGGCACTGGTGTTCAGCGATTAGACCTGACTCGCAGTCAGCGTTCCAATTCATTCCAAAGGTGTTCGATGGAGTTAAGGTCAGGGCTCTGTGCAGGCCAGGCAAGTTCTTACTGATTGGGGCCTCTGTCAAAGTCGTGGGGGTCACTGTACAGTCGTGGCCAAAAGTTTTGAGAATGACACAAATATTAATTTCAACAAAGTTTGCTACTTCAGTGTCTTTAGATATTTTTGTCAGATGTTACCATGGAATACTGAAGTATAATTACAAGCATTTCATAAGTGTCAAAGGCTTTTTTTGACAATTACATGAAGTTGATGCAAAGAGTCAATATTTGCTGTCATGTTTTGTCTTATATTGTCTTGTCATTATGCTTTCCCTTCTGTTCGTTTCCCCCTGCTGGTCTTATTAGGTTCGTTCCCTTTTTCTATCCCTCTCTCTCTCCCTCCCTCTCTCTCCTCTCTCTATCGTTCCGTTCCTGCTCCCAGCTGTTCCTCATTCTCCTACTCACTCATTTAGTCTTTCCACACCTGTTCCCTATCTTGCCCTCTGATTAGAGTCCCTATTTCTCCCCTTGTCTTCCGTTTCTGTCCTGTCGGATCCTTGTATATTGTTCGCCGTGCTGTGTCTTTGTCTCGCCCTGTCGTGTCTTGTTTTCCTCAGATGCTGCGTGTGAGCAGGTGTCTGAGTCTGCTACGGTCGGTGCCTTCCCGAGGCAACCTACAGTTTATGGTCGAGTCTCCAGTCTGTCCTCGTCACTACGAGTGGAATTAGTTTTTTATGTTTTGTTTTCTGCTCCGATTTGTCTAGGAGTATTGCCTATTTCCTTTACTGGAATAAAGACTCTTTTTTTTCAATACCTCTGCAATCTGCCCTGGCATGCTGTCAATTAACTTCTGGGCCACATCCTGACTGATGGCAGCCCATTCTTGCATAATCAATGCTTGGAGTTTGTCAGAATTTGTGGGGTTTTGTTTGTCCACCCGCTTCTTGAGGTCTGGGGAGAGTCCTCCTTTTGAAGCTTCCTGTAACGGTTTTCTAGGTGTGAAGGAGAGTCGGACCAAACCGCAGCATGTAGATTACGATCCATGTTTAATAGACAACGTAAACACGAATAAACACAAACACTACAAAAACAATAAACGTAACGAAAACCGAAACAGCCTATACTTGTCAACTAACACAGCGACAGGAACAAAGACACTAAGGACAATCACCCACGACAAACTCAAAGAATATGGCTGCCTAAATATGGTTCCCAATTAGAGACAACGATAAACACCTGCCTCTGATTGAGAACCACTCCAGACAGCCATAGACTTTCCTAGATCACCCCACTAGCTACAATCCCAATATTGTAAAACCAAAATCCCAAGACAAAACACACCACAATACAAAAACCCCATGCCACACCCTGGCCTGACTCAATACATAAAGATAAACACAAAATACTTCGACCAGGGTGTGACAGAACCCGCCCTAAGGTGCGGACTCCCGAACGCACCTCAAAACAATAGAGAGGGTCCGGGTGGGTGTCTATCCATGGTGGCGGCTCCGGCGCGGGACGTGGACCCCACTCAGTCAATGTCTTAGTCCCCTCTCCTCGCGTCCCTGGATAGTCCACCCTCGCCGCCGACCATGGCCTAGTAGTCCTCACCCAGAACCCCACTGGACTGAGGAGCAGATCGGGACTGAAGGGCAGCTCGGAACTGAGGCAGCTCGGGACTGAGGGAAAGCTCGGGAGTGAGAGAAAGCTCGGGAGTGAGAGGAAGCTCGGGAGTGAGAGGAAGCTCAGGAGTGAGAGGAAGCTTGGCAGGTAGATAGATCTACCAGATCCTGGCTGGCTGGTGGTTTCAGCAGATCCTGGCTGACTGGCAGATCCTGGCTGACTGGCAGATCTGGTGGATCCTTGTTGACTGGCGGATCCTGGCCGACTGGCGGATCCTGGCCGACTGGCGGATCCTTGCCGACTGGCGGATCCTGGCCACTGGCGGATCCTGGCCGACTGGCAGATCCTGGCCGACTGGCAGATCCTGGCCGACTGGCAGTTCTGGCAGATCCCGGCTGACTGGCAGATCCCGGCTGACTGGCGGATCCTGGCTGACTGGCGGATCTGGCAGATCCTGGCTGACTGGCGGATCCTGGCTGACTGGCGGATCTGGCGGATCCTGGTGGACTGGCGGATCCTGGCCGACTGGCAGATCCTGGCCGACTGGCAGATCCTGGCCGACTGAAAGATCTGGCTGCTCCATGCTGACTGGCGGCTCTGGCTGCTCCACGCTGACTGGCGGCTCTGGCTGCTCCATGTAGGCTGACAGCTCTGGCGGCTTCTTACAGACTGGCAGCTCTGGCGGCTCCGTGCAGACTGGCAGCTCCTTGCAGACTGGCAGCTCCTTGCAGACTGACAGTTCTGGCTGCTCCATGCAGACTGACAGCTCTGGCGGCTTCTTTTAGACTGGCAGCTCTGGCGGCTCCGTGCAGACTGGCAGCTCCTTGCAGACTGACAGCTCCTTACAGACTGACAGCTCCTTGCAGACTGACAGCTCCTTGCAGACTGACAGCTCCTTGCAGACTGGCAGCTCCTTGCAGACTGGCAGCTCCTTGCAGACTGGCAGCTCCTTGCAGACTGGCAGCTCCTTGCAGACTGACAGCTCTGGCTGCTCCATGCAGACTGACAGCTCTGGCTGCTTCATGCAGACTGACAGCTCCTTGCAGACTGGCAGCTCCTTGCAGACTGGCAGCTCCTTGCTGACTGACAGCTCTAGCTGCTCCATGTAGACTGGCAGCTCTGGCTGCTCCATGCAGGCTGGCAGCTCTGGCTGCTCCATGCAGGCTGGCAGCTCTGGCCGCTCCATGTAGGCTGACAGCTCTGGCTGCGCTGAACAGACAGGAGACAGTTTTTTGGTATCTTCAAATTTGTTTACAGTGTATTACACTAAGCATATATAGCGTTGTTGATTTGATGTAGCATTGACTATCATTAAATGTGAAGACTGTTATATTATCAAATCAATTCTCTATTTGTAATTATTCCTTAGTTGATTCAACTAATCATGTAACTTTAATTAACCAGGAAGTCGGGGCACCACGGGAAAATGTTTATAGAGTCTCTATTTCCAAAATTAACTTTTCAGATATTTTCATAGTCTATCGATTACAGTCTTCTATTAATGTATTATTAACTCATCAATCTCAGTCCTGAATGTCGCAAACCCTTGGATATCTGCACGAACCCTAGCATCATAAATCATGAATCAGTCATGTACAAATTGTCTTAATTATTTATTTACTAACTAACTAATCAATCACAGAATTCCATAAACAAACACACAATAGTTTCACATTGGTTACCAACAGGATACACTGAAAAGTCTCTAGTGGGCTAAGCCGATATGACGACAAAGGAATAGGGTGGGGCCAGCTCAAGAGCGGGAATCTCAGAGTGAATCGCCGGTACATACACTACACTCATGGAAATGAAAATTAACAACCGCTCATTTGAAAAAAAATGGCAATTTACACATTTACGAGTGTATGCCTTTGTTGTCCTTGTCTGCGATCACCGTTCAATCTGTTGGATAGATTGTCGATAGAAAGTCTCTGGTTGCGTCCACCAGAGATCAGGTTGTTATAATGGATACGTCAGAGTACCATTCGGAAATGTTCTTAGATGAGATTGGTTTACTATACAAAAGTACTTAAACAGCTGCAGCCTGAATAATTGTTCTTTAGTTTGTAGATTTCTTAGCCATTTCAACATGGGAATGATCTCCACATTCTCTGGTCTTGTCCATTTCAACATGTAGCGACAGCTTCTACGTTTCCTGGTCTTGTCCTTTGGTAGAGTTGTAGTTTGAACCACTTCACACACCAACATCACCTGGCACGTTTTGGTCTAATGTACATTTTGTCGGAAGTGGGTTTTATACTGAAGTAGAAAAGGGGGCGTTCCATGACGCTGTGTAATTGCTGTGCTCATGGGGGAATAGCCACTGACTTGGTTCAGACTTCATATGAAAACAATTATCTTGTTTAGAAGGCTAACATCACATTACATCTTCACACAAATAGTTTCATATTTAGTCATATATTGTATACAACATTCAGATGCAAACCCCATAATTGAGAAGTGTATGCAACCAAAGACACAGTAATGTGTGTTTCCTGTCCTTCATGAGATGACCAAATGAAGCAATCTCGATATGACTGTTCCTGAAGTGTCCATGGACCACTCCAACTGGTTGGAATAGAGAAATATTGCTACATTATTCAACCTTTTGACGTTATAAAGGGATTCTTAACCTTCATTTTGTCAGAGTGGGGTAAAGAGTTTTAGGTATTTATGACCGTCACAAACCTGTGGTGGGAGAGAGAGAGAGAGAGGGCTATGATCCTCACCCTAAAACGGCACATAGTGACAATGTTTACATGTTTAAATTGAAATGGTGCTAGAATAGCGGAGGCAGTGCTCCTGTTATCTTTGTGCTGATTTGCGGTAACTCTGTGGTTCTAAATCTGTAGTTGTTTAGTAAACTGTTAAAAACATGTCCTTGCTAAACCATGCTGCAGGTCATATAACTGTTTGTGAAATGCAATATTTGCTTTGTGAACTTCCCCGGACAGATGTTGCTCTCCGGTTTTGTGATGAAGCAAATGTATGTTGAATTTCTGTGGCTGTTGTCTTTTTGTTGTCACTGTAACGATCGTCTGTGATGGAATAAGGTGAGGACCAAAGCGCAGCGTGGTAAGTGTTCATATTTTCAATAAAATAACTGAACACTGAACAAAACAACAAACAACAAACGAACAGTCCCGTAAGGTGAAATGAAAAAACACTAAACAGGAAATAATCACCCATGAAACACAGGTGGGAAAAGGCTACCTAAGTATGATTCTCAATCAGAGACAACGAACGACACCTGCCTCTGATTGAGAACCATACCAGGCCAAACACAACATAGAAAAAGGAACAACTCACACCCTGACCAAACTAAAACAAAGACATAACAAAGGAACTAAGGTCAGAACGTGACAGTCACAGCCGTTTTATGTATGACAGTGGAGTATGTGCGAATGGGTTATAGAGCAAACAACGCAATTATCACAACATACTGTAGGTTGTAATATGGCTGTTTTACTGGCTTGGCTTCCTCAGTGGTTTTACCCATGCACCGCTACTGAACACACAGGGTGTGAATAGCCTCATTCACCCACTCTGATATCTTTGTCCTGTTGGATAAGGTGCAGTTAACATACAGTGCATTCAGAAAGTATTCACACCCCTTGACTTCATCCATTGATCCTGAAAGGTTCATTGCACTCTGGGAGGGGGACACCGTGGAGTTGTCAACCGTGATGGAGAGGTCTTGGAGTGGGAAGAGCAGCTCTGTTTTGACGAGGTTGAGCTTAAGATGGTGGGCCGACATCCAAGCTGAGATGTCTTCCAGGCACGCAGAGATAAGTGTCGCCACCTCGGTGTCAGAAGGGGAGGTGGAGAAGAGTAGTTGAGGGTTATCCGCATAGCAGTGATGACAGATCTGAGTGACTTGGTGTATATAGAAAAGAGGAGTGGGCCTAGAACCGAGCCCTCGGGGACACCAGCAGTGAGAGCATGTGGTGCAGACACAGATCCTCTCCACATCACCTGGTAGGAGCAACCTGCCAGGTAGGATGCAATCAAGGAGTGTGCAGAGCCTGAGAAGCGCAACCCTTCATAAAGCATGAACAAACCCTCAAAGGCACTTCAAACCAAATGTTATAACAACCCAAATACCTTAACAAGTTTCACTCATAGAACACTTCCCATTGTATAATTTCAAAGAATCAGAAAATATACCAACACAGCAATCTGTACAATCAGAGGGTAGCTGGTTTCTGGATTACAGATCTACAAGGTCTTCAAAGAAATGGACAGACTTGTATGAGCTGTTTTGACTGCAACTAACATATACAGTGCCTTCTGAAAGTATTCAGAACTCTTTACTTCTTCCACATTTTGTTGCAGCCTTATTCTAAAATGGATTAAATAACAAAAACGCCTCACTAATCTACAAACAATTCCCATAATGAGAAAGTGAAAACAGATTGTTAGAATTGTTTAAAGATTTATTAAACATGAAAAACTGAAATACCGTATTTACATAAGTATTCAGACCCTTTGCTATGAGACTCGAAATTGAGCTCAGGTGCATCCTGTTTCCATTTATCATCCTTGAGATGTTTGTATACCTGATTGGAGTCTTCCTGTATTAAATTCAATTGATTGGACATGATTTGGAAAGGCACACACCTCTCTATATAAGGTCCCACAGTTGACAGTGCATGTCAGAGAAAAACCAAGCAATGAGGTCGAAGGAACTGTCCATAGAACTCCGAGACAGGATTATGTCGAGGCACAGATCTGGGGAAGGGTACCAGAAAAATAATTCAGCATTTAAGGTCCCCAAGGAGACAGTGGCCTCCATCATTCTTAAATGGAAGAAGCTTGGAACCAAGACTCTTCCTAGAGCTGGCCACCCGGCCAAACTGAGCAATCGGGGGAGAAGGGCCTTGGTCAGAGAGGTGACCAAGAAACCCGATGGTCACTGTGACAGCTCTAGAGTTCCTCTGTGGAGACCTTTATGATAGAGTGTCCAGACGGAAGCCACTCTTCAGTTTTTTGGCACTTGGAGTTTGCCAAAAGCCATCTAAAGACTCTCAGACATTTCTCTGGTCTGACGAAACCAGGAATGAAGAATTTGGCCAGAAGGCCAGGCATCACATCTGGAGGACACATGACTCCATCCCTGAAAGGAAGAATGGCGGTGTCAGTTTTGGTATTGTACAGTTATACGATATATGGTACAGAAAAGTACAATCATAGGAGAGTACATGGGGAGCTTACGGGACTGTTCTCTGCAGGTGATCTCTCTATCTGGTCAAGATAACTGATGCAGGTCCCCCTCCACCCTCTGGTGGTATGGATAACTTGTATGTAGGTTTCTCTGGAGACATAATAACAAATAAAGGACCTATTTATCAAATTATTGTAGGTAGAAGTAGATATTTTTGTGTGGGGTCCAAATGACCCCAAACTAAAGTTCATTGGCACTACTGTACAGAGTCAAATGTGCCATTTTGAATCTTGAATAGACCCCATGTTTGTGCTAGAGACTTACCGTTTCTTGTAGAGGCTGCAGCTCGATCCCCTCTTTCCGCTGTTTATTTTACTTTTTTTACAAAATGTGTGGGCATAGACAGAGGTGAGAGAAATAAGAAGTGAAACAGAGAGGACCAGCAGATCAAAGTCCAATGTTTCCCTAATAGTGGTTTGTGACTCTCTGGTGTCTTCAACCGGCTGCAACTGATTCCTTTGGGTTGAAAGAAATGTTATAGTTTGATTACATTTTAGGGTATCTGAGGAGTATATAGAAACGTATTTTTGACTTTTTGAAACAAAGTTTAGGGGTAGATTTTAGATTCTTTCTCAGCATGTTGAATGAGTGGATTACTCAAATCGAGGGCTCCGAGGGCTCTGACTTTTTGGGATATAAGGAAGGATTTTATCTAACAAAAACAACACTACATGTTATAGCTGGGACCCTTTGGATGACAAATCAGAGGAAGATATTCAAAAGTAAGTGAACACAAATCTTTATTTAATATCCATAATATTAATGATTATTTATTTTAATTGCGCGCCCTCCAGTTTCACAGGAAGATGTCCCGCCAGTGGGATGCCTATACCTAAGTTTAATGTATGTAAGCAGTCAAAGGAGCATTTTGCACCCCAAAAAACATTTGATCACAAGTGCATGTCAACATTCAAGATGCCTTTAGCTTCTTTGGAAGATTCTTTCTTGGCAAAGAGATATGAACTTTTTAGCTCCTCAGCTCCAATGATCAGTTGTACTCCTCCAGTGCTCAAAAGTGTTCCGTCTGAGTCGTACATTTCTAAGAGATATTCACCAGAATCACTCTTTTCTGTGTTAGATGTCCTAAATGTCCCGTTGTTGATAAAGAACACCGATCTAGCTCTAATGGAGTCATGGAATCTCACTGTGTTGTTTTTCATTTTTAATATGTCCTAACTTGCACTAATGGGATCTTTTTTGAATTTGAGTTCAGACGCTGTGGCATTATTCATCAGCTGAAGATAGACAGTTTCTCCCAGAGCTCCGTGACATGCTATGTTCTGGCTAGCATCACACTTTTGTTAATAGTGATTACTGTTATTCTTCATCTGAAACTCTAACATATTTTCATTTTGTGACATTATGAATGTCCCAGGAGGCATCTTTTCCTCTGGTCTAGTTCTTTATGTGCACCAGGGCAATTATTAGGGAACATTGCCCTGTGTAGGGTGCTGTCTTTCGGATGGGACATTAAACTGTCATGTTTTGTCATTTATTATCTTGTCTTGTCCCTGTGCTTCCTTCTATTCGTTTCCCTCTGCTGGTCTTATTAGGTTCTTTCCCTCTTTCTATCCCTCTCTCTCCCCCTCCCTCTCTCACTCTCCCGCTCTCTCTTCTCTCTATCGTTCCGTTCCTGCTCCCAGCTGTTCCTATTCCCCTAATCAATCATTTAGTCTTCCCACACCTGTTCCCGATCCTTTTCCCTGATTAGAGTCCCTATTTCTCTCCTTGTTATTTGTTTCTGCCCTGTCGGTTCCTTGTCTAGAATTCACCGTGCTGTGTTTGTGTATCGCCCTGTCGTGTCGTGTTTTCCTCAGATGCTGCGTGGTGAGCAGGTGTCTGAGTCTGTCTGGTTCAAGTGCCTTCCCGAGGCAACCTGCTGTTCACCTGCTGTTCAAGATCGAGTCTCCAGTTTGTCCTCGTCATTTCGAGTGAAAGTTGTGTTTTTTGATTATATTTACTTTACTGGATTAAAGACTCTGTTTTCGCCAAGTCGCTTTTGGGTCCTCTTTCACCTGCATGACAGAAGGAACCGACCAAGGAATGGACCCAGCGACTTCAGACGCTCGTTACACTGCCGTCGAGATCCAAGGAGCCATGCTCGGCAGACACGAGCAGGAATTGTCTGCTGCTCGCCATGCCGTGGAGAACCTGGCCGCTCAGGTTTCCGACCTCTCTGGACAGTTCCAGAGTCTTCGTCTCGTGCCACCTGTTACTTCCTGGCCT